>NC_041389.1:220700098-220805721 GCF_002162155.2 Triticum dicoccoides | reverse complement strand
GAGAGAGAGAGAGATGGAGTCTTAGTGTGTGTGTGTGATGGAGTCTTAGTGTGTGTGTGTGTGTGTGTGTGTGTGTGTTTGTGTGTGGGGGGTGGGGGTGGGTGTGCGCGCGCGCGCGTGTGTGTCGCGGGGTTCTCGGTGGCGGATGTAATTTAAGTGTGCATGGTTTCATCATAGAGAGGTGATGTGTATGGCAGAGGCCACCAACGATGGGGTGCGAGAGAGAAAATGCCTGTAGAGTGGGAAGAGAAGGTGTGTGTGCGCGTGAGAGGAGTCTACATCGAGAGAACGTGTTTGTTCGACAGACACCGAGGAAGACTACTATATATCGATGGTGCATGTAGGCAGGAATTAAACGAAGGGATGGTGTTATTGGTTTCGGTGATATAGGGGAAGAGTAATAGGGGGGTAGCTAGAAGGAGATTGTTAAGTGTGAGTGTGTGCTTTACCCATCCAGGCGGAAGTTATGTGCACAAAGAAGAGAACGATTCGATGTGGCGTTATGGTTGAGGGTAATTAACTACGTATGGAGACATAGAGACCTTGAACGTGCATGTGTGAGAGGTATACATGTATATGTGGGATGTGTGTGTGTGCGCGCGCGCGTGATCAAGATAAAAGAAAGAAGACATAAGTCATAAGATCAATGACATGGGAGAGACAGATCAGTATGACAATATGCATGCATGTGAGAATGCAGGGAAGAAGGCCCGACAATTGAGCATGTGTTTTTGTCTTTAAGAGATAGTGGTGTGGGCTGGAGCATGCATCTATGGCGAGTAGAGGGAGTGAGGCACAACGATTGTGCAAAAGAGATCAACTTATAAATGCATATGTATGGAGAGACATATATAGTGTGGGTGATAGGAAGCAAGACTGCATTCGAGAAAGAAATGTTGACGGAGAAACTACAGATAGATACAGAGATGGAGATGCTAGCTAGAGGGACATCCGCTAGTTTGAGTGTTGGAGATGACCGTCGGGTGGTTCAGAGGGTGAAGTTATGTGTGTGAGAGAGAAACATACAAAGAGGGCACTTGACTGCATGTAGAGAGAAACATATGTAGTGTGCGTGATAGGAAGCAAGAGTGAGGGCGAGAAAGAAGGTTGATGGAGAAACAGATAAATAGAAAGATAAAGATGCTAGCTAGTGTGCATTAGAGATAGGAGTCGAGTGGATTAGAAGGCTGAGTTATGTGTGTGGGTGTGAGAGAGGTAGAGAGAGGGTGCATGTGAGTCACATACGAACAAATATCAGAGAGAAATGAGATCCCGAGAGACGGAGTTTTGTGTCTGCGAGAGAGAAAGATATTTCACAATGAGAGTGATAGCTAGAGAGACATATGAGGGAATGCAAGATATCTCTATGGAGAGAGAGTGTGTGTGAGTGACATACAAGAGAACAGTGGAGAAATATGAGATCCTGGGAGACAGAGTTTGTGTTTGTGTGTGAGAAAGAGATATTTAAGAGGAAGAGTCGTAGGTTCTCATACCTAAGGAGCGAAAGACATCTCTGTATGAGGGGTGTGTGAGTGGCACACGCGGGGATAGTAGAGAGAAATGAGACCCCGGGAGACAAAGTTTTGTGTTTGTGTGAGAGAAAGAGATTCCACATGGAGAATCATAGTTAGAGACACATAGCAGGGAGCGAGATATACTTAGAGAGAGATAGAGTGATGTAGGTCGAGGGAGAGAGTACCGTCAGTGTGTTACAAAGATAAAAGATCATTGTCGACATACAGGTAGCACGAGAGATACCCGAGAGACGATGAACGCGTATAGGT
This sequence comes from Triticum dicoccoides, assembly GCF_002162155.2. Lineage (NCBI taxonomy): Eukaryota > Viridiplantae > Streptophyta > Magnoliopsida > Poales > Poaceae > Triticum > Triticum dicoccoides. The sequence goes on along the minus strand of NC_041389.1, from coordinate 220,803,937 downwards.
CTAGAGAGATAGTCCGATATAAGCATGAGTGATAGCTATATGAGTCGTATATCTGGATTAAAGGGGATTCAAATATTTAAACTGGAGATCACGACATCGATAATATCATAACACAAATTGGTGTATCAAACATGCATATTCATTTGAATTTGGGGACACGTGTAATGTTATATAGTTTATCAATATTGGTGATCCATAGATTATTTAATTAGAAACAATGCACGGTTTATATGCAATTATGTCTAAACGGGATTACACTATATGTTGCGTGTGTGAAACACATTATACATGTTTGAGAAGTAAAAAACCCGCATGAAACACACATTAATTGGAGACAGTTAGCGAGGAATGCATACATTGGGTTTCAACATAAAGTGGTTTCAAATATTTGGAAATCCAAATTGATGGATAACACCTTATGAATCTGAGATCATGCCATTTGTAAACCATATTTATGTATAAAGGGCGTTGTGCTTTTGAAAGTATATATAAAAAATGATGTATATAGAATTTTATTCCAATCGAAAATGGATCCCGCCCGAAAGAAAATAGAATACAAACGGGGTTCGAATTGAGTTGGCATGGTAAACGTGCACTCTGCAAAATTTGAACGCAGCGGGGAAAGTCGCAGTAACCGCCCGAAACCAAAATCTGCGAGATGGAAATTACTACTGCCTATCCCTGCCACGCAAAGCCTGTCTGCTCGATTTTTATAGGTTTCGACAGGGGTAGGTTTGTAATTTCACTCAAACATGACATAACCGCCTCTCACCTAGATTCATACACGGTGGGCGCCAATACACAGTGTGTCCTCGACTGAAATCGACTCCCTCCCCGATTCATACACGGTGGGCGCCAAAAACAAACTCTCGTCGGCAAATATTCGGTGTATGTGAGATTACCGCCCTATCCCCAACCGACTAATATTGCTGTGATGTAGGAAATTTGAAACGGGGGCCAAGTGTGTAAATTTCCTCGCATTTGAGACAAGCGCGCCCTGAAGACATGGTTCCCCCCTTCCTCTCTACCTCCCTTTCCCCATTCGTACTCCGTGGGCGCCAAAACACCCTCTCCACCCCAGCCTCCTCCGTTCGCCACCCCATCCACCGCCGTCCTCCTCCACCATGCCAGAGCTGATACCCCGACACCGCCGTCCATTACAAGAGATCAACCTCTCTCATCCACGGCTTCGGATCAGGATCCTTGCATCCCGTCCTCTCGCTTCATCCCCGTCGTCGTCCACCTTGCCGGTGCCGCTCCTACGACCGTCTCGTCCACCGCGCCCTGCCGCCACCGTCTACCCTCCTAGATCTGCTTCCACGCCGCCAACAGCCATCGCTACCGCAGCACCGTCAAATTCTCAGCAGATGCATACATGGCGCTGCACCAGAGGCGGTGCTCTTTTGTATCTGCTCAACTTATTTATCGCAGCAAGAAAATAGATCGCCACTGCTTTACTCTGATTTCTTGTCCATCACTTACTTGCTAGTTGAAAGCAAACATTGGTTGCGAAGTTGCCTTTGTCCGGTTTGCACCTTCAGATCCGCCATGGCATGCTCAACACTATACTCCCAATGCTTATGGTTTTCCCCTTTTATATTCCACACTAGTTCAATCACAGTAGACTAAATTTCAAAATTGGGTCAATCGATTTTTCAGAGCTCGCCAGAGTTCACCGGTGCAAACTAAGGGGCTCAGGTGGGGATGGTGGTTGTGGGGGCGGTGGTGGGGCCTCGCCGGACAAAGAAAACTCGACGCGGGTGGGGGTGGCGGAGGAACACAGGCAGTGGGGGCCGGTGGTCCGGTCGGCGGCCCGTGTGGTGTTCTGTATGGGAAGAATCAGAGACGAGGAATAAGAAGGGTTAGGAGACATAGGATCTTCATCCAACCGCCTGAGATGGTCGAGAGACAGCAGGGAGTTGCATTCTTAATGCGCTCTGGTTCATCATGTGTGGGCACTGCGCAACGAACATTTTGTTATCCAAAATCTGCTTGCTCTTCTTTAGCATGTTTCTCTTCTGTTCTTCTTTAATAAGTACTCTCTCCGTTCCTAAATACAAGTCTTTGTATAGATTCCACCATGGACTACATATGGAGCAAAATGAGTGAATCTACACTCTAAAATGTATCTGGATACATCTATATGTGATCCATAGTGGAAATCTCTACCAAGGCTTATATTTGGAACAGAGGGAGTATGATAGTAGTACGGTAGGGACATTTGCAGTGCAGAGGTCTATACGGTCGGTTGTGATGGACACTTTGAACTCTTCGGGCCTCTTTGATTCGTAGGATTTTGTAAACATAGGAATAGGATTTGTAGTGGCCTGCCCACTTGAATCCTATAAGAATAGCAAGGAAATGCGGGGAGCTATGTCACCTTTGAGAGTTACACTAATATTAACAGTACCGCACCTTCAGTTGAAGAGAGCTGGTATCCGACGCCTTTCTAGTCGTACCGGCAATACTAGCACATATATTCCAGCAAGTTCCACTTTGCTGATTTTACTCTGATGCTTACGGTTTTCCCGTCATATCTACACTATGATCTGTGTAGCTGCTTTCAGTCGCACTAGCAGTAGTCCACACTTGAAGCTAAACACTGCAATGACTGACAAAATTGGCACCAAGGCATTGAGTGCCATTCTGGACGCAATGAAACTCATACGCTCCCCACCTGTTGACTCTTGTTCAAAATATGATCTTAATGACTCTTGTTCAAAATTGCCACATATAGAGAGACAGCATGGGATTACATTTCTTTGGGTGCTGTGATTCATCATGAGTGGGCAACCAACATTGTATGCAATGAAGCGGAACCTCAAGAATAAGCTTCCTCTTCTGTTCTTTAACATGTTCCTGTCGGATATCGGGTTTCGGCAAAACCCTTAAGGTTCGAACTCTGGGGTGCGCACGAAGATCTTCTCCCTACCGATCCATGCCCCAAAGCCTCGCCGCGAATCTAAGCTACACGATGAACAGCACAAGGGACACGAGGTTTATACTGGTTCGTGCCACCGTTGTGGTGTAATACCCTAATCCAGTGTGTGGTGTGGTCGATTGCCTCTGGGGCTGATGATGAACAGTATAGAGGAAGAACAGCCTCGTGAGGGGTGTTCTTGAGCTGGTGCGGTGTTCTGCTAGGGAAGGATTCGACTTCCTCCCACTGTGGTCGCTATCTCTATTTATAAAGGCCCTGGTCCTCTTCCCAAATATTGAGCGGGAAGGGAGCCAACAACCGGCCATTTTGAAAGGGGACAACTAGTACAAGCTATCCTGACTAAAGTTGGTCTTCGACTGCCAAAGGCACTGGCGATGACGTTGTCTTGGGCTCCACGGTGATCTCCTTCCTGCCGTCCTGCTAGTCTTGGTCTCGTTGCACCAATATGGAAACCTTTGCTTGATGCCTCGGTACTCCACGCCTGCGCTTGCCCCCTTTGCACCAAAGAGGAAACGAGGACACTGCGCAGGCTGGCACCCGCCTAGTCTCGATCGTCATGGCTTGCGTCACGAGCACCTCGCGAGGTACTCCTTGCCTTGATCTCTCCGCCTCCTCGCGAGCCTGCCTGATGAGGCCGCCCCTGAGGAATCCTTGTGTCGTCCGCCCCGCGAGGCTTGGCCCCTCGCGAGGGTCTTGAACTTGGGCTGATGAAGATGGGCCATACTGTGCCACTACTTGAGCCACGCCGTAGGCCGCAGGCAGGCAAGTCCAAGGTAGTCAGACTCGGGATTCGGAGTCGGATCGATTTTCCTTAGACAGAATCGAGTCGTAGTATCGAGTCGTGGAATCGAGGATTCTACTAGATTTTCTCAAATAAGATATTTTGTATCCCTGCCAGAAATTTATATGGGTTCTATAGAGTTCTAACACTAAATATAGAGAAAAAACGTATACGTCAATGCTAGTTGTATTCCACTTCTTTTCATGGCTATCCTACAATCTAGCTTGCATGTATGGAACACATATGAGAGGGAAATATATAGAACCTTTAATCTTCTATGCATGAAACTTACTTAGGAGGTTTTTTAAGAGTTCATGAATAGTCGATAACTTGTATAGCTAATTCGCAGTGTTGAACCTTGACGGATGTTTCTCTCCTTCTCCGATTGGTCTTGACACATTCTCCTTCTTACGCTAATTCCATTTGTCGACAAGCCTGATCCTCAGTTTGATCTAGGGTTTCTGATAGTCAAATAAAAAATGTCAGCGACTGAGCGTTTGGGCTTGGGAGGGGAATAAAGGGCCATGAGCATGTGAAAAAGGGTCTGAATGATGGCATAGTATTCTGCTACAACTAAACAAATGGCTTAGATAATTTAGTAGAATCGGGCATAGTCCATAGCATAGTCGGGATTCCGCAGTTTTGTATTGGATTCTATGATTTGGATCGTGACTCAACATGGACTCTACATGATCCAGATTCATAGTGGGACTTGCATCGACATGCTTCCATAGGGTCGTGAAGTCGTAGGATTCTAGCAGTAGAGTCGGGATTCTGACTACCTTGGGCAAGTCTGGGGACCCCCGTTCCCAGAACGCCGATAGTTCCCCTTTTGTTATTCTGTATTTAGTACGTACAGTATGTTCCTTGCCAGGAAGGGGAGCACGGACATCTGCAGTCAATAGCTGACAAAGCTAGCATGTACGTGATCGATAGGCTTTCAATTACTAGCGGCAATATTGTCGGATGTAGGGTTCCGGCAAACCCTTAAGGTTCGAACTCTGGGGTGCGCGCGAAGATCTTCCCCTACCAATACACGTCCGAACGCCTCGCTAAGAATCTAAACTACGATGAGCAACACGGGGGACACGAGATTTATACTGGTTCGGGCCACCGTTGTGGTGTAATACCCTACTCTAGTGTGTGGTGTGGTGGATTGCCTCAGGGGCTGATGATGAACAGTACAAGGGGAAGAACCGCCTCGCGAGAGGTGTTCTTGGGCTGGATGCTTGAGAGGGATTCTCTAAGCTCTCGTTGGTTCTCGGTCCGGTCGGATCGCCTTCTACGGTGGTGGCTATCCCTATTTATGGAGGCCCTGGCCCTCTTCCCAAATATTGAGCGGGAAGGGAGCCAACAACGGCCATTTTGAAGGGGAACATCTGGTACAAATTATCCTGACTAAAGTTGGTCTTTGGCTGCCAAAGGCACTGGCGATGACGCTGTCTTGGGCTCCACGGTGACCTCCATCCTGCCGCTCTGCTGGTCTTGGTCTCGTTGCACCGAAATGGTAACCTTTGCCTGATGCCTCGATACTCCACGCCTGTGCTCGCCCCCTTTGCACCAAAGAGGAAACAAGGACACTGCGCAGGCTGGTGCCCGCCTGGTCTCGATCGTCATGGCTTGCATCACGGGCACCTCGCGAGGTACCCTTGCCTTGATCTCTCCGCCTCCTCGCGAGCCTGCCTGGCGAGGCCGCTCCTAAGGAAGCCTTGCGTCATCCACCCCGCGAGGCTTGGCCTCTCACGAGGGTCTTGAGCTTGCGTTGATGAAGATGGGCCGTACTGGGCCACCACTTGAGCCACGCCGCAGGCAGGCAAGTCTGGAGACCCCTGTTCCCATAACACCGACAGTAGCCCCCGGGCCCAAGGCGCGCTCGGACTTGGCTTAGCGGAGAAGCGAAGGGGCAAGTGTGGAGCGCCGCAGGCCCCAACAGCCTGTGGCCTTGGGTGCCGCGTGGCAGTTGATTGGACGTGGGTGCCTCCGCTTCCCCACGCTCCCTCATTATGCGCCTAGCTAGGCGGCCACGAGACTTTTACACAATTATTCTCCCCTTGCTGCCCGCGCGCTTCTTGTTCCCCTTTCCTCCTTGAGCCTCTGCTTCCGCCTCCAATCCGTCTTGAGTTCTCCCCCTTTCCATTGCCATGGCACCAACAAAAAAGGAAAAGAAACCTGCGCCTTCGTCCCGCTCGCCTCCGGCAGCTGCGCCCGCCGTCGACCAGTCGCTCATACTCAATCTGGAAGCCTTGGACAAGGTCCGCTCCGCTCTTGCCTCCAGCTTCAACGAGTGCGGGAGGATGACGGCCTGGCCCATGTCCCATGCCTCCTTCGACAGGATCGTCACTGAGGTCTGATTCTTTGCCGATGCTCTGTGGGCGGGCCTGGTTTCCCCCTTCTCCGCTTTCTTCAACATGATGCTTTCCCATTACCAGATCCATATGATGCATATCTGTCCCCAATCCATCACTCTTCTTGTTGTCTTCGCCTTTGTCTGCGAGGCCATGGGGGAGGTTCCTCCTTCTGTTGCTCTTCTGCGCCACTTCTTCTCTCTGCGCTTGACTGACCCTTCCCAATGCTCGGGATGCGTGAGCTTCCAGGCCGTGCCGGAGACGGCCGCCTCGGAGATCGACTTTGGTCTCCCATCTTCTGCGAGCGAGTTCCGGGAGCGGTGGATGTATGTGGACGGTGGGGTGCCCAGCCCCCTGCTCGCGCATCCGACATTGCCTGCTATTCCCAATCCAGGCTGGGGTCACGAGGAGCTCACGAGCCCCCAGCTTGCTTTTGTCTGGCATCGCTTCGAGAGGTTGAGGACGCTTGGCGTGATGGCGCCCCAGGTGGTGAAGGAGTTCCTTCAGCGCCACATCGCTCCTCTCCAGCGCAGCATCGCTCCTCTCCAGCACCACTCTCGTCCGATGTGGACCTTTTCCGGGCGCCAGGACCGCATGAGGCTCCAGGAAGGGAATTTTGCGCCTGAAATGCTGAGGAAGGTGTTGAGAGTCCTGACTGGCAACCCCTCTCCAGGCAGTGTCCGGCATGGAGGCGCCCTCTTGTATCTCTGCTCAAGCAGGGTCGAGTTCGTGAGGCAGATGCCTCGCTTTGACGAATGGGGGTTGCGACCAGCTGGCCTTGTGGGGCCCCGTGAGAATCTGATTGCCGCGACTCCTCCCCCGGTCGCCCACGCCGATCCTGCCTCAGGAGTCGGTGCAGGGAGGCAAACATCGCCAGGAGCTGGGGGGGCCTAATGTTGAGGTGCCGATGTCGCGCGGGGCTCTTGAGGCGTCATCCTCCGGAGCTTACGGAGCCCATCCCGAGGTGGTGGCTGATGAGGGGGCGCGACTTGCGGCTCCCGAGGCCGAAGCCCCCGAGGCCTCGGCAGTCCACCAAGAGGTGGCACCCGATCGCTCCTCTCAGCCTAGCGCCCTTGATGTAGGTCGTCCTGATGCTTCTGCTCCCATGCCGCGCGCCGGCCCTCACATCGAGAGCTTGGGCCGGTTCCACATAGATTTCGAGGCCTTTCGTAAGAGGAAGGAGGCTTCGAGTGGTGATGATCGCCCTTGCCGCCCATTGAAGCACAGGAAGTACTTCATCGTGGACGAGTAAGTCCCTCCTTCTTATAATTCCTTGTTTGCCATTCCCTTCGCTGATTGTGGCCTTTCAAGATCCCTCCTATCGATCTCGCGGAGCCAGCCAATGAGTCGCGTCCTCAGGCTTCGCCTTCACCGCCAACCTTGATCGCCCCGAGGCTATGCGCTACCCTTGGCGCGAGTTCGGCTGGAGAGGTAGGCCGACCCGTAGCGTGCCTTGAGCCCGCGGGCACGCTGCTCTTCCTTCGCGAGCTCTCCCCGGGCACAACCAGCTTGCCTCGGGCTCCTCCGTTGATCATAGGCGGCGAGTGGTTGAAGTCGATCTTCGGTTCCTCCTTGGGGGGTGGATCGACGCCGGGCTGGGTCCCTCGCGGGGGGCGTCCTGCGATCATGGGGGCACCAGCCCCCAGCCCCCTGCCAAGAGGGGGCGATCCACTCCAGGGTCCTCCGTCGGCACCGATGGCGAAGGATGACATTGACGACGTGCTCAGGCGTGCGCGGGAGCGCAGCGCTGTCCGCCGAGAGTTCCTCCAGAAGGCAACAGATGCAGTGAGCTAGCTTGGTGTAGAGCTTGCGGGCGAGGACGCGCGTCTTGAAGCTGAAGGCCTGCGGTTGATCGAGGAGTCACGCAAGCTGAAGGCGGCTGTTGGTCTCGCGCGCCACCAGCGTGATCTCGACAACGCCAAGGCCGAGGCATCTTTGGTGGCCTCGCGGGAGGCCTGCTCCCGAGCCATCAAAGAGGCTCAGGAGGCAGACTGGCGACGGGAAGCCACGGAGGAGCGCATGTGGGAGCTCCAAGACTGGTGCAATTCCCTAGAGCAGCAAGCGGAGCTGCACCGAGCTGCCCTTGCGTCGCTGAAAGGGGCGCCCGTCGAAAGAGAGGAGCTCCAGAGGCGCGAGGAAGCACTGACGCTAGAGGCTGCCGAGCGCAACCTCGATCTTGAGCAGTTGGAAACGAGGGAGCGCCAGGTCACCCAGGCGGAGGACGACATCGGTGTGCGGGAGGCCCGGATCCAAGAAGAGATTGACCGCCGCGTGGCGGAAGCTCGCGCTGGTCTTGAGCGCGAGTATGAAGAGAGGCTGGAGCTGATCAGGGCCGAGGCTGCGGGCAGGACTGCTGCTCTCAGGACCAAGTTGAATGAGGCAACGCAGTGTGCTGAGGCCACCGCAGCTGCCCTAGGCACGGCACGGGCTGAGCTGGCCTCCTCCTGCGCCGAGCTGCTTATTCTTCAACAACGGGTCGAAGATGCCGAGGCCGTTGCGCAGCGGAACGAGGATGAGATTTGCCAGCGGCAGACGCTGGAGCACATGCATGGCCACATGCTCCGAACACTCAGGGAAAGGGCCAATGCGGCCTTGGGCAACATCTGCAAAGCAGTCGCTGAGGAGCCTCATGTGACCAACTTCGCTGGCAATCTCTAGTTCTTTACTGACGTGGTGACCCATCTGGAGAATCGCTCTGATAGGGCTCGCCAGCTTGTCGAGGAACGGAGCCGCGGCCTGCTCGCACGGGCATTCTCCCATGTCTTCGGCCATCTTCAGGACGCCGACCCCCTCTTTGACTTCGATGCTGTCATCGCCCCGGTGCCCGAGGCCATCCGGGGCGACCTGGCACGGTGGGTGGAGGACAACGTGGATGCACTCGTCCGGGCCTTCACTTCTGACGATGACGGGGTGATCATTGTTGCTAACGAAGGCGACGTGGTGAACGGTTGTGAAGATGGTACCAACGACGGTGATGGGGAGTCCAGCGACAGCGACAGTGGCGCCAGCGACGCCTCCGGAGACGTCCAGGGAGATGCGGTGAGCGACATGTCCGATTGATGCCACGCTCCCCCCTGATGTTTATCCTGCACAGGAAAAGACTCGGGCGTGGCCCTGAAGGTTGTAAGAGCATTTTGGGAGGGGAAGCCCCTCATGTAAAAAAAGATTATTGTCTATGTGTTGTCGAGGTCGGCGCCGGATGGGCGCCCGTATGATGTCATGGCTTCCGTGATGAGTTGGCAGCTGTGATTTTACCTTCATCTTGGCGAGCTTTGAGTAGGCTCGCGCTGACTTTGCGATGGTCCCTCGGGAGACCTTTTGACCATGCGGCGAGAGCCTGGCGAGAGCGAGCGCCAGCAGGCGCGCGTGCTGGGTCCGGCCCTGCTTGCGAGGGGCTCGCGAGAGGGGGGCAGCTAGTGCAAATTCCAATTTGAGCAGAAACCGGAACACGAGAAATCACACGAACAAGACAATACACCCCTCCCCGCATACACAAACACAAATTCAACTTCGACTTAGATACGAAACGAGAAAACTCGACCACACCAAAGGGAGCAAAAGCAAAAGGCCGCGTCCAGCACCTAGTCTAGTCTTCGACGTCTTCTCACCAGCGCAGAGCTAAGTGCTGCCACTGGGCATGGGAGGGAGCCCTCGAGGCCCGAGGGCGGCTCTACGGAGACTCCGGGGCCTATACAACCCCAACTCATTATTACGTGAGAGTGTCACGGGCGGCGAGCTTCACAGGCACTGGGCCTTCTTCACAGGTACCGGCCTTGCTTCATATCGCCAGATGAGGGCCCTGCCTTGCGCCACCCTTGACCACCATTGAAGGTGACCAAAAACCAGGACGACGCCAATGGGGAAAAGGGGACGCCAACGGTTCCCCCGATGACCATGGGTCCTCTTCCAGGGGCAGGCCTTGCGGCACCTCCCCGGCAGAGGGCCTGCCACCGAGGAACGCCTTGCTCCGCGTCCGTGGGGAGGAGCCTGGCTCCCGGCCCTCTCCTGCAGCCCCCAGTGCCCTCCTCCTGAGGGGAGGGAGGCTGCTGCACTGGGGCAGCCATCCGCTGCAGCGACCTGAACTTCCTTCGACCCATGGTTAGCATAAGCTTGCTCCTGAGGAATTAGCCATACCCGATAGCTGCTGCCACTGGCACGGTTGTCGAGGCTTCCATGAGGTTCCTGAAAGGGCTCGTCTTCTGGCACCTCTTCCTCCCAGCCTGGCCCGAGGAATGAGTCATGGTCTTCTTCCAGGGCGTACTCTCGATCCACCATGTGGGGCACATAAGCCTCCAGGGTCACCGCCCCAAAGGCCTCGCCGTAGTGCCCCACGCGCCATGTAGTCTGGCTTGAAGCTCCATCTTGGGGGCGGTAGGGCGGCGGCCCGCCCGGGCCGTAGGCAGTGATGCGCATGCCCTCGCTTACCAGGGGCGGTGTCAGCACAGCTTATCGCCCGGCGCTGACTGCCAGGCTGGTGTTGATGAAGCCTTGAGGTGCGCCTAGGGGCGCGTGGCCATGGATAGGCCCGCAGTGTGATCCGTCCGGGGCCTGGAGTGAAAGCTAGACGCAGAACGGAGGTGCCCCTGAAGCAGCGGCATCCAGGAGCACAGCGACTCGCTCCAGCAGCACATCATGGCCGCTTTCTTGCAGTCTGCACCGCAGCAGTTCTCGTGCCATCGTGAGCGTGGCCTTCATGTTTGCCTGCTCCTGTCGGGTGTGCAGTGTTGTGGCCACGGCGTGGCTTGAGGCCCTTGCTGCTGATCGCACCTGCCGTGGAGTGAGGGCAGGCGGTGCTTGGCCGCGTTGCCCGCGCCCCGCAGTGTTCTGCGGAGCGCGGGCTGCCTGAGGCACGGGGTTGAGGTCACCTTGGGCAGGCGACGCGGTGTGGGCAGGCCACACCGCCCAGCGGTCGGCGTTGGCCGTCGGGTCGCCAGACATGAAGACAACGAAGCGGCGAAGCGCGGGACAGCGGGAGAAAGATTCCGACACATCCCTACCTGGCGCGCCAAATGTCGGATGTGGGGTTCCGGCAAACCCTTAAGGTTCGAACTCTGGGGTGCGCGCGAAGATCTTCCCCTACCAATCCACGTCCGAACGCCTCGCTAAGAATCTAAACTACGATGAGCAACACGGGGGACACGAGATTTATACTGGTTTGGGCCACTGTTGTGGTGTAATACCCTGCTCCAGTGTGTGGTGTGGTGGATTGCCTCAGGGGCTGATGATGAACAGTACAAGGGGAAGAACCGCCTCGCGAGAGGTGTTCTTGGGCAGGATGCTTGAGAGGGATTCTCTGAGCTCTCATTGGTTCTCGGTCCGGTCGGATCGCCTTCTATGGTGGTGGTGGCTATCCCTATTTATAGAGGCCCTGGCCCTCTTCCCAAATATTGAGCGGGAAGGGCGCCAACAACGGCCATTTTGAAGGGGAACATCTAGTACAAGTTATCCTGACTAAAGTTGGTCTTTGGCTGCTGTTGGGGATATAACTACTGAGTGTAAACCGCCCAGGAGGGGCCGGTTTACACTCCTCTATATTGAAGCCCATGAAGACAAGGAGTATGGCACTCTACTATTAAAGCTTAGAGGCCCAGAGCCCAATGGCGGATTAGGGCCCATAGTAATAAACCGCCATAGATGTATAACTTGTATTGTAAGTTAGGGAAAGGAAGAAAACGAGCCGGACACTTGTATGAGCCAGCCTTGGGATTCTGTAAATCGGCCGGGCGTCAACCTGTGTATATAAAGGGACGACCCGATGGGTTCAGGGACAAAAAAACAGCTCGAGAGATAGTGATGCGGAGCATCCCACATTCATCCCCATGTACACTCCGACTACTCTCCAAGCCCCAAGGATACATAAGATGAGACCTCGACTATGCGCCATTGGACACAAGGTGAACCCGTTCCTAAATGCTTCCCCTTTCCATTCGCGTGAGACATGGTTGCTACCTCATGCATGGACCTTGCCTATACTCAGGTACAACCGAGATGACCATGGAGAATCAAAGGACAAAGGCCAAGCATGGAAGAGGAGAAGGAAGAAGAGGCAGCTGCTACAGGCCCCGGACATCCGGCCCCAGCCCGGACGCCCTTCACGCAAGCCCGGACATCCGGCCACAGCCCGAAAATCCGGCATCCATCACAGAACGCTCCCGAAGCTGAACATCGTCAGCCCGGACATCCGGCCAGAGGCCCGGACATCCGGCTCTTCCCGAGCCGCCGGACATCCGGCCCCCAGCCCGGACATCCGGACCCCGCCTGTCCAGAGAGCAACCGCAGGGCACCCAGGCCAGCCCGGACATCCGGCCACCCAGCCCGGACATCCGGCCCGTCACGAAGCCCCGGACATCCGGCCCCAGCCCGGACATCCGGCACCTGCCTGTGCGCAGAGAAAGGGCCAAGGGCCCATGTATCCCCCTCTCACTTACCCCTTCGTGGGCTAGCACTATATATACTCCCCCACCTCCTCCTAGTTAGAGTTAGCATTGGATTAGCTCATGTTTGTGTGAGAGCCTTTGCTCATCCACTTGGATACTTCTCCTCGGAGATCAGGACCTCTACGGAGAAGATCCCCAAGCGGATTCAAGACCCCTCTTTAGGGAAGAACATCAAGGCCTCCTCTTGGAGATGAACGGTTCCTTTGTATCCTTACCTTTGTTGACTATGTATCTTGTGGATCTCTTATGTGTGTGGTGATCTAGCACTTATGTGATCGGTTCCTTGTCGGTTGAGTGATTCTCTCTCGTTTTCCCCGTGTTTCCCATTGTGCTTCCGCGTGTTCTTCGTGATTTCTCCATAGGATCCACTCCAAACGTGAAAGATCGACGCTATAGGGTTCCACCCTACATCATTATGGTATCATGAGCCACGTTGATCACGTTTTTGGAGCCCCTACCCCGTGTTTTCTAGCTTGATTTTGTTGTTTTCGTCCTAAATCCGAAAATCCCCACCAAAAATAGCCCCCAAAATTTTTGTGATTTGTTGGTTTGATGATGTTTTGTTGATTTTGATCCATGGATTTGCTTGGCTTCAAGTGGATCTAGCATCTCCCCAAGTTTCCCCATCTTTCCTCCACAAAATCCATCAAATTTTGCTCTTGAAATCATCCATTTCCACCCCAAATCGAGTTTCGAAGTCCAAATCCCGATCTGGAATCGTCGGGCCGGACATCCGGGCCATCTGGCCGGACATCCGGGCCCCAAGCCGGACATCCGGCTCCTGGAGCGCATTTTCGCGCGCGGTTCTAGACATCAGGTCCCGGAAATCCGGCCCGAGCCCCGGATATCCGGCCCCTGTCATTTCAGTTTTTTTTTCGTTTCACCGTTTTGTCCATAACTAATTCATCCGGAGTCCGATTTTGACGTTCTTTAGCTCGTTTTGAAGCTATTGAAATCCCCCATCCCACAAAAATACCACCAACATCATTTGACTCCATCATATTTTCTGAAATTTGGCAAGTTTGCCTAGGCCCTCCACCATATCATCCGCATTACCACCACCGACTTCTGCAACCTAACCCATTTTGTACCCCATTGCATTTGAGGTTGTTTGAGTTGTGATTAGAGTCTCCTAAGGTGTTTCGGCTACTTAGGGACGATTGCTTCTTCATCAACCACCACCACCACCACTTCCACATAACCTTGCCCACCATACACTTCCGACAAACCAACTTAACCCAATTATTGTTTGAGCTTGTTCGAGTTGTGGCTTGTGTCTCCTAAGGTGTTTCGGCTATTTAGGGACGGCAACTTCAACTTTGACATGAGTATAGCCCGTCATCCCACCTCCGCATTGCCAAGTGCAAACCACCACCGCTCTCTACTACCACCATTTTGACATTTGACATTTGAGATTTTGAGTTCGCGGTTTTTCCGTTTCCTAAGGTGTTTCGGCTACTTAGGGACGAGTCTCCATCATCTTGGTATCTACACCAAGAACACCGCCACTCATTATCGCAAAGGACGGTAACCTCGACGACACCTTTGTATATTCCCGTGCAATTGCATTGTTAACCCCTAGCCCATTTTGCGTTACTTGCCTATCGAGACTAGCCATTTGAGTATTGCCGGCAACGTTACTTGTGCACATTAGTGGTCTACACCATCCATTGCATACATACCATATCATATTGGTATCATATCATCCATTGTGCCTCAAGTTTGTTCCCACATATACACAATTGCTATCTTGGTTTGTGCATTGTGCAAACTGGCCATAGAAAAAAAAGAGAAAAAGCTTTTAAGCAAAAGTAAAAGAGAGCAAAGAGCTCGTGAGCAAGTGCCATAGCATCATACCAAAATCTACATCATATGATATCATGCTTGAGAGAAACACCGGGAACCATACATACATAGCATACTTGGGATAGAAAGTTTATCCATTTTGCATCTTGTAGGTTGTGCACAAGTGTCGTATCCGCCTATTGAGCAATCGTGCTAGCGTCTCTCTTGAGTTGTGCAACACGAGCGTTTTGGTGGATTCCACATTTTGAGCTCATTCCTTGGTTGCACGACCCCATTTATCTATCCATGTGTGTGTTTCCGTGTACCTTTCATTGCTATTGGTCCATTTGTTTCACTTGCGAATTTGTGAATCTTTTTCAACATTATTGACTCTTGCTAACATTTTGCATCAAATTTTTGTGCCACTATCCTCACCGAGCTCCACTATAAGCTTTACTTGTGTAGGTGTGAGAATCGACAAGGATCGGTACCAATAGTGCTATTTCATTGTCCACATTTGAGTGAACTTGATTCATCTTCAACTTTGGTCAAAGGTACATTGGTATAAGTTCTTCTCTTTCTCCCACTCATATTTGCTCGAGTCTTGTGATGGATAGGCAAGGCATTTCCTCTCCGGTCTACGACAACAACGACGGCGTGAACAACTACATCTCAAAAGCGTCAATCTTCGATCTACAACGACAAATGCAAGGCACACAATCAAGATTGCAAGAGCGCATTGAGAACATCTCCATCGACATTTTCCACTCCGAAGCAAGGAAAAGGGACTACATCGACAACAAGCTTGCCGCACAAAAGGAGGAGCAAGATGCGAGGATGGAGGGGATTCGGGCCTTGATCAAGTCTTCTTCCACTTCATCATCCTCAAGACAACAACGTTCAAGCCACAAGTCTTTGGAGCGCGAAAAAGCTGCAAGTGCAAATCGTCCTCGTCCACATCTACATGGCGACCACCATCACGTTCGTGATCAACATCGTCATGAAGGGCAAATCACCTCCAAGCAACATGTGCACGACGACGGCGAACGACATCTACTACGAGCTCAAGCGCGACAACGACATCATCATCATGAAGATGCTCCACAAACACAAATGCACAAGTCCCAACAAGCCCTACTTCACGCCAAGTCCAAGCTTCAAGAGCACAAAAGAAGACCGTGAGACGACCACCACCAAGACGGAGCTACGGCTACATCAACCACTTCGGCATCTTCGCCAAGTGTTCTCAAGGCATCTTCGCCTTTGGACGTACGGCATCTTCGCCTACTTCCCACGAGTACGCCTACAACGACTTCCTCAAGTCCAAGGCGACCACCTACGAGCGAGGGTGACACTTCCATCTTCGGAAACCCCTCAAGGAAGATGGCCGAGCATGGGAAACTCCCTTCGGTCATGGAGACGAGCTATGAGGTGCCACATCATATGGGCCTCCAACACCAAGACGGTGACAAGAAGTTCGAGCAAGGGCCATCCCCTTCGACCACGGCGATAGGAGTTGAGCATGGAGACATTTGCACTTACATCTCTCCGACACCCACATATGTTGAGATGCCCCATTTGTCATGTGAGGAGAGCCACCACCCCATGAGTGACATGAGTGACTCCACCATACGTGACATTGAGAGCATTTCCTATGAGAGGATGAGTGTGACCACCACTAGCCCCACACATGAGAGCATGCCACACATCCTATGTGAGGTTGAGCGCCATTTGAGTGACTCCGCCAACAATATGAGTGAGTGCATCCTTGAGGGAGTGAGTGAGCCACACCACTTAGTGAGTGAGGTAGTTGACACGGCATGTGAGGCCACCATGATTACTAACGACTTAACCTCTACTCCTAGTGTGTTTTCTTATTTGGTGCTAGGTCTCCTACATGACGACGTACCTATCCTCGATGAGTCCATCCCTCCAATGGACCAAATGATGGCCATGGTGGACGATGATACACCCCCCACATGGTTCCATCAAGATGAAGATGACAACGAGTGGATCTCCAACACCTCACCTACAACACATGAACGACGCTCCAAAGGTAACATAGGTGATGGCGCTTCTCTTGTCCCACTAGTGGACTCTCTTGACATTGATTGCTCACATGATGTTGACCCACCTATTCCCATGCTTCATGCTAGTGAAACTTCTTCATGCCTTGAGTTACCTATTTATGATGAATATGATGATGAGCATGTTGAGTTGCCTAGTTGTGATGCTATGCTTCATAGGATATCATGTGAAAATTCTATTGGTCACTTCATGTTTGACAATCCTTTGAATTTGTCATATGCTATGAGTGAGATCTCCCATATTGCTTCATTTCAATCTCAACATAGTAACTATGCATGCCCCATTAAAATCAATCCTATTTGCACTTATGGCATAGATGACGAGATGATGGTCATTGGCTTTTGCTTCTCTTGTGATGATATTGCCATGTTTCCTTTACATGATTTGTGCAATTCCTCTACTATGACATGCCATGATCACATTATTTCGAATATGCATTGTTTTGGATGTTGTCAATATTCTCCACGTGATGTTGCTACTCATGCTCATGAGGAGACCCCCATAGTTTCCTCATACATATTAGGAGATCTTGATGCATTTAATACTTTGCATGATTCCCATGATTGCTTGCACCATATGCATTCCATGAATAACAATGCTCTAGATATTTCTCATGATGCATTACACAATTTGAGTCTCCATTATGCGATACATAACAACAAACCTCTCATGATGGATGACATGTTTCTATATCACGCATCTCATTTATTTGAGCATTGGCTATTTAGTGCTAACCAACACAAGCATGTGCGCATCATGATGGATGATGTGTACATATACCACGCACACACAATTTTCCATTTGTCTTTGTTTTGTGTAGGTACTCAGGTATACTCGTCAACCTCTCAATCCCAAGAGTTGACGAAACGAGCTCTTGAGAGCAACGATGACTTGGGATCCCGTGGACTATCCTTACCACCGTTCCCTTCGTGCAAGGACTACGCGCATCTCTTTTACTTGGCTCTCACATGGCTATGGGCTATTTACCACTTGTCACCTTATGCCCTTACTATCGTGTTCACTTTGCATGTTATGCTTGCTCCTATGCTTTTGCCATACAATTGTGACCCTTGCTTGCATATACCCATGATTCACCATTATGCTACTTCTATGTGTATTTGCATGCTTGGTGGAGATCCTTGTTGCTATTGCCATGTTTATCATGTGCCCCATGCTATTGATACTTGTTGTGTTCGGAGAGTCATGATGACCCATTGCTATTTACATATGGCTTCTCACCAATACATTGATGATATTTTTCTCATATCTTGCTTTCATGCTTGTGATATGTCATGTGAATTATTCTTGCACACTATTAGCACCAATGACATGCTTGCCATGATTCCTCCTAGTATGTTGCATCTTCGCACTACTAGCTTGCTTGATGTACTTGCTATGATTGCTTGCTTGGTTGCATCACCCAGGTTCCACTCTTACTCGCTTTCTTGGGTTGATGACATATATGTTGATGCCTCTCACTTGATTTGTCATGATCATTGTCTCTTGTCTCCATTAGTTGCATCTCTCATATCACCTTGTATTGAGTGCCAACTTGCTATGCTTATTGATCTTGGAGACTTGGACACTATACTTGTGATGCATGCTTGTTTGATTGAGCCTCTTGTATTTGGTTGTTATCGCATCATATGCTTACATACCATGCCAAACTCCCTTGTACTTTCTTATGATGAGCATGATGAATACACTTGTTGGAGATCTTACCACTCGAATGATAGGTTTTGCATTTCCGCTAACCTCATTTGTTTTTCCGAGTGTTTGTCATGTTCTTTCAGGATTCACAAGGCGGTGCCGTTATGCGACATATTGGTTATGTGAAGGCATACACGATGTGCGACACCAACATTTTCGACATTCTCATAAAGGTGAACTCCTTCTCTTTGAGCCATCCTCAAATATGCATATTGGATGGGTCACTCTTTCATTGTTGTTTCCTTCTTGTTGTCTACATGATACATTTCGTGAACGGAGGAGCGACATTGGAGATTGGCTACATGAACCTTCACATTGAGGAGTGCTCGCACTTATTGGATGCACCTTCGGTCTTCCACTCTTGCCACAACATCGAGCATTGGTATACCAACACCTCCATATTTGTTGATTGTGCTCATACATGTCATGCTCAATGGACATATCATACTCACCACAAGTTTGCACCTTATGCATGGATTGACTCACATTATGATTGCCTTGTTGCATCTTGTATTCCCATGTCATCCATGATATATGAGCTTGTTCACTTCCTTAGCAAATTTGTTGTGATCTTCCTTGATGGCATATTCATACATAATGATCATATTGTCGACCATCAATTGCATGATAACATATACATATTGAGCATCCATTGCCATGTTCATGCTTTTGATGCACCATCCCATTATGACATCATTTTGCACAATGGTCACATTCATCATATACACAACAACTTTGTGCATGCCTCGAATGAATTTGCTCACATGAATGCTTTACATCTCATTTTACATCTTTTGGATAATCATCTTGTGTCTTGCCATGCACTATCTTGCCGCACAGACTCATTCTTACATGATGGACACTTTGCGTGCACTAACCATTGTATTTCCGAGTGTCGCTTGTGTTTGCTCTTTTTGCATGTCTATCACTCCGGAGACACCTTGGAGTACTTGGATTGCGCAATGCCTTCATCTACGTCCGACTACAAGTCCGTCCACGACAACCGTTTCCATGGTGATGAGGATCACGATCCGAGGTTGGATCTTTCCCAAGGGGGGGGGATATGATGCGGAGCATCCCACATTCATCCCCATGTACACTCCGATACTCTCCAAGCCCCAAGGATACATAAGATGAGACCTCGACTATGCGCCATTGGACACAAGGTGAACCCGTTCCTAAATGCTTCCCCTTTCCATTCGCGTGAGACATGGTTGCTACCTCATGCATGGACCTTGCCTATACTCAGGTACAACCGAGATGACCATGGAGAATCAAAGGACAAAGGCCAAGCATGGAAGAGGAGAAGGAAGAAGAGGCAGCTGCTACAGGCCCCGGACATCCGGCCCCAGCCCGGACATCCGGCCCTTCACGCAAGCCCGGACATCTGGCCACAGCCCGGAAATCCAGTGTCCATCACAGAACGCTCCTGAAGCTGAACATCGTCAGCCCGGACATCCGGCCAGAGGCCCGGACATCCGGCTCTTCCCGAGCCGCCGGACATCCGGCCCCCAGCCCGGACATCCGGACCCCGCCTGTCCAGAGAGCAACCGCAGGGCACCCAGGCCAGCCCGGACATCCGGCCACCCAGCCCGGACATCCGGCCCGTCACGAAGCCCCAGACATCCGGCCCCAGCCCGGACATCCGGCACCTGCCTGTGTGCAGAGAAAGGGCCAAGGGCCCATGTATCCCCCTCTCACTTACCCCTTCGTGGGCTAGCACTATATATACTCCCCCACCTCCTCCTAGTTAGAGTTAGCATTGGATTAGCTCATGTTTGTGTGAGAGCCTTTGCTCATCCACTTGGATACTTCTCCTCGGAGATCAGGACCTCTACGGAGAAGATCCCCAAGCGGATTCAAGACCCCTCTTTAGGGAAGAACATCAAGGCCTCCTCTTGGAGATGAACGGTTCCTTTGTATCCTTACCTTTGTTGACTATGTATCTTGTGGATCTCTTATGCGTGTGGTGATCTAGCACTTGTGTGATCGGTTCCTTGTCGGTTGAGTGATTCTCTCTCGTTTTCCCCGTGTTTCCCCTTGTGCTTCCGCGTGTTCTTCGTGATTTCTCCGTAGGATCCACTCCAAACGTGAAAGATCGACGCTATAGGGTTCCACCCTACATCAGATAGGTAAAGTGGATTCGCTCCCTGCTCATCGAGATCATCAATCCCACAACAACTGGATCGTAGGCTTCTACCTTCACCGCAAGGGGCCAAACCAGTATAAACTTCCCGTGTCCTTTGTTCCGGTTTAACCCCTTTAAGCTAATCTCGCTGCAATGGCTCCACGACTAAGTCCTTCTGCTAGGACATCTGACGTGTTAATTCCACGACAGTTGGCGCCCACCGTGGGGCTATCGCACGATGGTTTCGAGTTCTTAAAGGGCAACTTTGAAGGACTCAAAGGGTACGCGGTTGGCCGGATGACCAAGAGTCGTCGCGGCAAGCTCTACATCGACGATGCAGGATGGGGCCCCGAGGCCGGCTCAATTGAGTACGGGTATCGGGTCCCCTTTTGTGGAATTCACGTTTTCATCGGCAAGATCGATGAACCGGGCCCTGAGCCGGACATCTCCACCGACCTCGTCGAAACGGCTCAGCGTGCAAGTCCTGCCCGGGTTCAGCCTGCCATGAAGCGTGCGTTCGTAGGGTTCATCCATGGTGAGGAATCTAAACCGGTGTCCGACGGTGAGACGGCCATCTACTCAGATGGTGAATCATCCACTGGCGAAACCGAGTCGCTGTACCAATTGCAAGATGGTCGGATTGGGGGCTATTCCGATGGCGACAGTATTCCGGACCCCTTTGGACCGCCGAACCGGGTTGCAATCTTCATGGCCGGTATGCAACCCACCTTGCAATCTTCATCTGCAGCAGCAATGATTTCCGGATCGGCAGCCGGGGCAGGAGGCCCTGGGCGTCGGCTGGCTCAAGTTTTTTCCTGTTTGTTGGATGCTTTGACGACATTGCTGACCACGGCAGTCACCCCGGAGACCCAAGATCAGCATAATGCGGAGGTTACAAAACGGAAGGATCAGATAACTCGGGCCAAGGTGGACTTGGTGGTTGAGGAGGCCAGGATGACCGAAGAGCGGGCCGCTTTAGATGCCCAATCACAGCAGATCCAGGCGCAGAATTACCGGCTTATGTTGGATCAGAACTTGTCAAACGAAGTAATGAGGAAGTACCGGTCTCGTCTGCCGCCGGTTTATGAAGGAATGAATCTCTTCAATACGCCAGGAGCCGGGCCTAGTAATTCGGCAGCAGTAAACCGGACCGAGGCACCTGGGGCCGCGCCGGATCAGCCACGGGTGATGGACCCGCCTCGACAGATGGACAACCCGCCGCAATACGTACGAACACCACTAGGTCACTTCTCTAGCCCTTTGGATAACATGATTGCTGCAGCGTCGCGTTTGGCAGCTATTCTGATGGAGGGTGACTCACTGGCAACGGTGGAGACACGACGGGCCAGGGATCTTCTTCAAACTGCTATTGTGCAGCAGCAGGCTTATTCCTATAGCCGAGACGGAATACATTCAACTCCCCATCAGAGAAAGAGTTACAGCAGGCACATGGATGAACCGACTGTGTCAAGCAGTGTGTGGCGTCGTGATGCCCCTCAAGGGCCTAATACGGTGCACTGCGGTATGAATGCTCAGGATGTGGTGAACAACGGCAAAGCACGATGCGAAGTAGAGTTAGCGGCGCAATTGGCAGTGTAGTACCAGAATCATCAAACCGCTCCGGTTCAACCAGCGGCATCAGTTGAGCGTGGTTTGGCCTTTAGCTCTTGGGGAGTGTGGTGCCTCACCCAGGCTCTGCATAATGTGCGGCTGCCCAAGGATTTCAAGGGTCCGTGTAAGATGCCTAGTTACACCGCCGATCAACCCCCTGAGGCGTGGGTTGAGAGTTATGAGATGGAAATGGAGATGCTGGATGTGGATGAAGCAGCGTGTGCAAAATACTTCACCATAATGTTAGACGGAACGGCTCGCACCTGGTTGAAGAGCCTGCCCGTTAACTCGATCAGTTCATGGGACGAGTTGAAGGCCCGGTTTATAGCGAACTTTAAGGATACGTGCAAACAACCCATGTCCATTGTGGATCTGGCTGCTTGTGTCCAAGGAGAGAATGAATCAACAACTCATTGGGTGCACCGGGTTTCAGAAATCCTGCATTTGTCAAGCCGCATCAATCTTGATACGGCAATCATGACCTTGGAGGGTAATTGCCGGTTTAAGTCACTGAAGATGAAGTTGGGACGGCTCAAGTGTCATTGCAACGATATGGGAGCGCTCATGGCGGCTCTGGTTAAGTATGCTGATTCTGATAATACCAAAGACCCCAATTCTGATGAAGAAAAGCAGGAGAAGGGAAAGAAGAATGCCGGTACAAAAGGACAGCATAACCAGGCGAGCCACGGGAACAATGGTAAGCGTAAAGCGGACAACTCGGATTTTGTGGCTAACACCAATATGCAGGGCAATGCGCAGCGTCGTAAGGGTAAACCGCCTCAACGTGGTGGAGGCATGAATCTGGAGCGCCTGTTAAACCAGCCCTGCCCAAAGCATGGGACGAAGGAGGTTCCGACCACACACCTCTGGAAGGATTGTTTCATCATGAGGGAATTCAAAAACTCTGATCTCTTCCAGTATGATCAGGGTCCATCTGACGGTTCCAGTCCAGGGTATCACGGGCCGGTTACGGTGGAGGCGGTTCAAACTCAGGATTTCAGAATAATCAGGCCAACCAAAACAACCAAGGTGGTCACAATCAGCAGAATAATCAGGGGAATCAGCAGCAGTCAGATTATTAGAGCAACCCGAAGCAGTTAAATGGTGGACAGTACCATGTCTTCACTACTAGTCTGTGCAAGCGTGATCAGAAGCTCCATAAAAGGGTAGTAAACTCCGTTGAACCGGCGGTGCCCCGTTATCTGCGCTGGTCTAAACAACCTATTGTTTGGAGTCGGGAGGATCATCCGCCCCGGGTTGATAATCCTGGCCATCTAGCCTTAGTGGTTGCACCACAGGTGGGAGGTTATAAGTTTACCAAAGTGCTCATGGATGGAGGGAGCAGTATCAATATCTTGTATTATGAAACCTTCCGGCGTATGGGGTTAACAGATAAGAATCTTAAACCATCAAACACCGTTTTTCACGGTGTGGTGCCTGGTAAATCGGCTTACCCAGTTGGTAAGATAGCTCTGGAGGTGGTTTTTGGTGATGATCATGATTCAAGATCAGAGACGGTGACCTTTGAAGTGGTTAAAATCAGAAGTCCATACCATGCCTTGTTTGGATGCTCGGTTTCTGCTAAATTCATGGCAAGGCCGTGTTATGTTTATCTACAGCTCAAGATGCCGGGTCATAAGGGGACCATCACGGTTCATGGTAGCCGCAAGATTGCGCTGGAGTGTGAGGAAGGAGATGCGGCTTATGCTAAGTTGGTTTGTGCAACGAAGGAGTTGAAGTTCTATAAGGACGATGTTGATCTGACAGATATGACCTCTCTGAAGAAGCCTACTACAAAGCATGATCCGGCTTTGAAGTTCAAATCGGCTGATGAGACTAAATTGGTTGACTTTGTTCCTGGCGATTCATCCAAGCAGTTTAGCATCAACGTCAACTTGGATCCGAAATAGGAAGGCGCGTTCATCGAGTTCATCCGTGAGAACCGGGACAACTTTGCATGGAAACCGTCTGGCATGCCAGGTGTACCGAGGGAACTCGCTGAGCACACTCTTAATATTGATCCGAAATTCAAACCGGCCAAACAGTTTCTTCGCCGTTTTAATGAAGAGAAGCACAAGGCCATTGGTGAACAGGTAGCCCGGCTGTTGGCAGCAGGGTTTATTGTGGAGGTGTTTCACCCAGAGTGGTTGGCTAATCCGGTGCTGGTACTTAATAAAAACGGCACTTGGCGTATGTGTGTGGACTACACAGATTTGAACAAAGCTTGCCCAGCAGATCCCTTTGCCCTCCCTCGTATTGATCAAATCATTGATGCTATAGCGGGTTGTGAGTGTTTGAGTTTCTTGGATGCTGATTCTGGTTATCATCAGATCAAGATGGCAGTTAAGGACCAGGAGAAGACAGCTTTCATCACTCCCTTTGGAGCCTTCTGTTATGTGTCTATGCCCTTTGGGCTCAAGAGTGCCCAGGCAACTTATCAGCACTGTGTGCAGAATTGTCTTCATACTCAGATTGGGCGCAATGTTCATGCTTATGTGGATGATATTGTGGTAAAATCCAGGAAAAAGGAGACATTGATAGATGACCTCAAGGAGACCTTTGACAATCTGCGGGTTTATAAGACGATGCTCAATCCAGACAAGTGCATCTTCGGTGTTCCGGCAGGCAAACTCTTAGGTTTTCTGGTATCTAACAGGGGTATTGAGGCTAATTCAGAAAAGATTAAAGCTATTACGTCTCTCGCTAAACCGGCGTGTATCAATGATGTTCAACGTCTGGCGGGTCGTATTGCAGCTTTGAGACAGTTTATCAGCAGGTTGGGAGAGAAGGCGATCCCTCTGTATCAGATGTTGAAGAAGACAGACAATTTTGTCTGGAATGATGCTGCTGATGCGGCGTTTGAGGACTTAAAGAAGCAGTTGGCTGAACCGCCGGATCTTGTTGCTCCAGTTGATAAGGAGCCACTATTGTTATATGTGGCTGCTAATGCCCGGGCTGTCAGCGTAGCTATTGTGGTGGAACGCAAGGAGGCTGGGAAGGAATACCAGGTTCAAAGGCCGGTTTACTATATCAGCAAAGTGTTCATTGAGTCAAGGCAAAGATACCCACATTGGCAGAAGCTGGTATATGGGGTTTTCATGGCAAGTCGGAAGCTTAAAAAGTACTTTCAAGGCCATCCCATCACAGTGGTCAGTTCCGCTCCTTTAGGGGATATAATCCAAAATAGGGAGGCAACTGGCCGAGTTGCTAAGTGGGATATTGAACTTGGACCACACGGTTTGAAGTATATGCCTCGAACAGCTATCAAGTCCCAGGCCCTTGTGAATTTCATCAATGATTGGACAGAGTTACAGGCACCAGAAGACAAACCAGACAGCACATACTGGACTATCCACTTCGATGGGTCCATGCAATTGGAGGGCTCGGGGGCTGGAGTTGTCCTTACTTCCCCTCGAGGTGATAAAATTCATTATGTTCTCCGCTTAATGTTCCCTTGTACTAACAATGCAGCTGAGTACGAGGCCTTACTCCATGGTCTTCGAGTGTCTAAGGAAATGAACTTAAGACGGGTACGATGCTTTGGATACTCGGATCTGGTGGACCAGCAAGTTTCAGGTACTTGGGATTCCAAGGATTCACTCATGGCGTCTTACCGACGAGAGGTGGATATTGTCGCTGGTCACTTCAAGGGTTATCAAGTGGAGCACATTGATCGGCGCAAAAACGAGGCAGCCGATGCTTTAAGCCGGCTGGGATCTCAGCGTAAACCAGTGCCGCCCAATACCTTTCTGGATGTCTTGCACAACCCGTCAGTTCAGTTGCCTACAGAGGAGGATCTCGCTATTCCTGATCCGGAGGCACAATTGGTGGCCGCTTTACACATTGTTCCGGATTGGACGGTTCCATACTTGGCGTATATGAACCGGGGCGAGTTGCCAGAAGATGCGGTTTTGGCCAGGCAGATAGTCTGACGATCCAAGTCCATGGTTATTCACAACAGTGAGTTACACCATTGCAATGTCTCTGGTGTGTTCCAGCGCTGTGTTTCTCCTGAAGAAGGCCGTGAGATTTTACGTGAGATCCACGAAGGAGACTATGGTCATCACGCCCGTTCAAAATCCTTGGTTGCTAAAGCTTTTCGTCATGGCTTCTATTGGCTCACGGCTCATGTTGATGCTGAGGACTTGGTGAGGCGGTGCGACGGTTGTCAGAAATTCTCATGACGAGCTCATGTTCCGGCTTAGGAGCTACGCATGATTCCCATCACTTGGCCGTTTGCTACTTGGGGGCTTGATATGGTAGGGCCCTTCAAGTGATCCAAAGATAAGAAGACCCACCTGTTGGTGGCAGTTGACAAATTTACTAAATGGGTTGAAGCGAAGCCAGTAAGCAAGTGTGACGCAGCCACGGCGGTTCAATTCATCACAAAGGTGATATTCCGCTTTGGTTTTCCACACAGCATCATCACGAATAATGGCACGAACCTCTCCAAAGGTGAGATGGAGGACTTTTTTCAACGAGAACACATCCGGCTTGATGTGTTGTCCGTGGCTCACCCCCAGTTTAATGGTCAAGCTGAGAGGGCTAATCGGGAAATTTTGAAGGGTATCAAGCCTCGGCTTATGGTTCCTTTGAAGAGGACGCCGGGTTGTTGGGTGGAAGAATTACCATCTGTGTTTTCGAGCATAAACACCACCCCAAATTGATCTATAGGTTATACACCTTTCTTCATGGTTTATGGGGCAGAGGCGTTACTCCCAAGTGATATTCGTCATGACTCGCCCCAGGTTGCCAATTATGTTGAAGCGGACAACGAGCAAGCACGTCAAGAAGCACTGGACCTGTTAGATGAAAAACGGGACATGGCATTGGCTCGTTCGGCGGTTTATCAGCAAGACCTGCGGCGTTATCACAGCCGCCGGGTTAAAACAAGAACCTTTCAAGAAGGCGACTTAGTGCTCCGGCTCATCCAGGATCAGACCGATATGCACAAGTTATCCCCACCTTGGGAAGGGCCCTTTGTGGTCAGCAAGAATCTGCACAGCGGATCATACTACCTCATCGACGTTCGAGAGCACAAAGACTCAAGCAAATCGGAGGAGGAGACCCGTCGGCCGTGGAATATCGCTCATCTACGGCCTTACTACACCTAAGCCATAGGCTCTCATTATGTACTTATTTTGACAATGTATATATTATGATCAATATAATAAACTGGCATCCTTGCTACAAGCAGGGCCTATGTCGTTCTTCCAATATTTGTTGGTTACAAGGGGGCTTCTGCTTATAAAGCGACGTCATGTTTGTCCATTAAACCGGCTATCATGCCACAATAAAGCTTGCGAGCTTCACACCCAAGGGGCCAAAGAGAGTATTGTTGCTGAAGCACGACTCAAACATAGGCACCCATTGAGCACAACTCACAAAGTTACTTGGGGGCACTTTGTGCAAAGCAACAAAGAGTTTGAAAGGACCCTTGTAATTGGGTATCAAGCCACGGCTTGGAAGCCTGGTGTATTCACCTAAAAACCCGGGTTAACCTGCCTTCATCAAGTAAGCCACTCTTGTCCAGGTAATCCTGGTATGACCCGCCGAACGTTTGACAAGTCAATCTTATACAGACCCTGAACTTGTCAAAGTTAAAATGACAATTGGTTAATTGGAGGCCCATCTTAAAAGGCTTTGTCAAATGGTTTAACTCAGCAGCCTGGCAGCCCATGAAAAGCCTCGAATTTGGGCCTAGCAGCCCTTGAAAAGCCTCGACTACAAGTTTTTATTTGATTTTGCTTTTGCAACGTTTTATCTCTTTTTGATAAGGTTTTAAGTTAAACCGACGTCTATTGACCCGGCCCCACTATAAGTCATTACATCAACCCGGTGTTTCTTAACCCGGCGTGGCTTTCAGTTATCAGCTGTTAGCACACAATCAATTATGAACCGGCATCTTTTAATCCGGTCTGGCATTGACTATAAGTCGCCAGGATGATCATTCGGTGTTTGCCTTAACCCGGCATGGCTTATTATGCACCAGCACAGCATGGTGGGAGTTTTCAAACACTCAAATTTGGGTTATCACCCTTACTACATAAGTTGGTAAACCAACAAGGTGATTCAATATCACAGGTATGATATATTTCATATTTCATTGCTTTACAACCTTGGTTATGAAAACTCTGGTTCTGTATTGGGTATCATAACCCGTCCGGCGGTAAACCGCCAGGGCATGTTTAAGTTTTTCAAATGCAGAAGGCAGGATTTTATAAAAAAATACTAAGGCACATAAAGCAAGCATAGCAACAATCATGCCAGATTACAGTGTCAGGTAGCAGTGCACGATGGCAGAAGATAAAAGTATTTCAACTAGCCAATTACAAGGCGCTTTGATGCCCAAAAGAATAATTGTTTGTTGCCTAGAATGCTATACGCGGAAATCAAACCGGCTGCCGGATTATGATTCGTCACCAGGTTGACGTGAAGTTGATGGATCATCTCGCGTCGGTTCAACTTCCTCCTCCTCACCCAGTGGCTGGAAGTCAAGGGTGGCCCAATCAATCCTGGTTAAGGCTTGGAAGACAGCTTCGTTGCTTATAAGATTGGACGGTTCAACGTCAGGGGCATAGGTGTGCTTACGGATTGGCGGGATAAGATTGTGCGCTTCTTTCATAGCTGCATCAACCCGTTTGTTTTTTGTGTCATGGCTGGACCGATGCACAGACAAGTCAACCTCTTCGGCCAATTGGCTTGCCAGCGGGCGCATCTCCTTTGTCAAGGCTTTGAGGGCTTCATTATCAAAGTCTGATCCATCTTCTTGTTGGCCAGGATAGCCCTTTGCGATATCTGTCGGATCAAGATCAGCAATCCAAGCTTTGGCCCGAGTCAGTGTTGTTAAAGCACCAGCCCTTGCAGCAGATCGCTTTACCTCTTCTATCTGGGCAAGGGTCATAGATAATTTGGCCAACGTATCCTTGATCAATGTTGGTGCCGGTTTGTTGTAGGAGGCCGCACAGATGACTCGTTGAGCACTGGTAAACAGTTGTTCTATCAATGTATAGGCTGCTTTCAACTTCATCCGCATGTACGAGCCCAGATCAGCAACACGACTACCTGAAACGGTTTAAGAATTTACTGTTAAACTGGTAGTTCAAAGATGTTAAGAAAGGCTCTTGGAAAGAATGCTTACCAAATATCGCAGAAGTCATAGCATTGATCTGATGTTTTAAACCGGTTAGCTCTTCTGCCACCGGTTTAAGAGCTGCTTCGGCATCTTCAGCCCGCTTTAATAGAGCAGCCTTCTCGGTTTCCCAGTCTGCCCGCTCGCTTTTGAAACCATCCTTTAATTGCTCCATGGCAGTTAAAGCGCCCTTCAGTTCATCTTTGGCCTTGGAGGTTTCTGCTTGCTGGGACTTGATATTTTCTTGAAGATCAGCAATTTGGGCATCTTTGTTGCTCAAGTCAGCCTGCAAAAGACAGATGATGAAGATGTTAAGATTTTTCTCAAAGTCCCAAGCACATAACAAGTTATACACTTGGCACTTGGGGGATAATGTGGATTGCTTCTTTTTTGATTGTTATTTAAAGTCCCAAGGCTCAATACAAGTATTAATCTTGGCACTTGGGGGCTAATGCGTAATTGATCAGAGAAATCAAAGGTGAAGGAATTCAACAACGACAAGTTTTGAACAGAAAGTCCCGGTTCATCTTGAAGAGGTAAACCGGCCCTTGGGGGCTACATAGTTGAAGTCTTTTTTATTCAAAGTCCCGGTTCATTTTGAAGAGATAAACCGGCCCTTGGGGGCTACAATGGAGTTGATATACAGTACAAAGAAAATTTATAGTGTTTGGAATGGAAGTTACCTCATAGCGCTCCTTCATCAAGTTGACTAAACCGGCTTCATAATCACGGCTTGTATATAGACGGTTTAGGTATCCAGAGTGAAGTTCTTGAGCATTGAGATGAGCACAGCTTGACAGATCAGTCTTCCATTTGCCTTTCTCCACAGCAGCAGATTCCACTTTGGCACTATGCTTTGACAAAGCGACGGGGTTGCCAGGAGAAGTGTGGCCAAACCCGGTAATCACAACATCATTAGTTGCTTTATTTGGGTTGCCGGTTTATTTGAGGCTTTGGCTGGGCTCGGCGGATCAACAGCTGGACTTGGAGCATTAGCAGTTGGGCTTGGTGGATCGACATGAGGACTAGCCGGGTTAACTTCTGGCGGATCAACATAAGTGTCCTAACCTTGTGGCATTGGATCATCCATAGCAATATCAGCATCTCCACCAGCACCTTCTGAGGTCCTCTCCGGTTCAAACTCCTCAGTGGGAGCATTCGTTTTCGCTTTCTTGCTGAGTCGGGCTTTGGCGCTGCAAA
Source organism: Triticum dicoccoides (assembly GCF_002162155.2). Classification (NCBI taxonomy): domain Eukaryota; kingdom Viridiplantae; phylum Streptophyta; class Magnoliopsida; order Poales; family Poaceae; genus Triticum; species Triticum dicoccoides. The sequence continues at coordinate 220,773,779 of NC_041389.1, read as the reverse complement.
ATAACAAACAGAGGTTAATATGGTAAACCGGTGCAAGAAAGCAAAAACTAAAATTATTATACTTACCCAGGGATGGTCTTGAGGGGAGGCATCTATGTGGTTGATGAATCGCCAGAGGATGAATTGGAAGTTACCTGATAATTTGAGTCAGGCGGATTAAGAGGGTATCGGAAGTAACCCGCCAAGGGATAAGACTTGTTAGAATTACAAGAGACCTCTGCACGGCGCTTCCGGATTGGGGTGTCTGGTAAACTGGAGGAAGTGACTTGCTGTCCATGGGTTGTGCGACGAGCTTAAGTATGTTGTGTCTTCAAAGAAAATTGTGGATCCAAATGAGTGAGAGGATGTGAACATTTCACTTTCCGGACTGCGCAACGGAGTTTTTGTACTGGCACAAGATCGGAATTGGAGGAAAGGGAGATTACCTCTACGTGCTCAGCATGGCTGGCTTCTGCATCATCCTGATAATGGTCGTTGTCAATAAGATGTATGAAAAATGAACCAAGGGAGTCAAGTTCTACCTCTGGTTCCGAGTCATCAACATCTTCGGGCGGATCAAAGGACTCGGCGGTTTTCTTCTTTGTTGATCTCTTTGTGGCCTTGCTCTTAGCACGAGGAGCTCTCACCGGTTTGTCTTGTGGTTTTGCCAGTTTGTCTTGAGTTTTCCTCTTCCAGAAAGGATCTTTGGCATGTAAGAATAAACAAAAGGCTATCAGAAAAATGTTAATGTGGACACGGATTAAAAAGCAGAAAGATAAATTCTTACCGCTGGCGGTTTGTTGGAGGCATAAAAGGGACATAGCCTAGTCTTGCTGCACTCAGATTCAGTGACTTCATCAACATTCATCTGTATTTCAGTGTGCCGTTGAGGGTCTTTGACATCCCCAGTATATTCATGCATTAATCTAGTGCGGCGGCTTAAGGGCAGGATACCCCATGAAACCCAGCAGCGGACGAGGTCAATGCCGGTTAAACCGTTTGCTAGAAGAGCCCGGAGCTTAGCAAGCTGTGGTGCATATGTTTGTCGTTCTTTGGCACTAAGCAGTTGAGGGAGTGGATGTCCATTGTTGAGTCGGTAAGCACGGTAACCCGGCACAGGATTTTCATCAGTAGGAGCGGTGTTCCGACAGTAGAACCAGGTTTGATTCCAATCCTTGGGGTGATTGTGATGTTTGGCATGAGGAAAATCAACTTCTTTCCTTTTTTGAATCGACACTCCACCAAGTTCAGTATTGGGGCCGTCAGAAAATTCAGTATGGCGGTTCAAGTGGAAGAAGTCTCTGAAGAGTTCAACAGTCGGTTCTTCTTGTAGGTAAACTTCACAGAACACTTGGAAATTGCAGATGTTGGACACAGAGTTTGGTCCAATGTCTTGAGGATGGAGTTGGAAATTGGCAAGTACATCATGGAAAAACTTTGATCTGGGAGGGCTAAACCCTCGGTCCAGATGCTGCATAAACACAACTACCTCTCCATCTTGAGGCTCAGGAGGATTTTCAGTGCCCGGGACTCTCCAATGAATGACCTCCCTCTTTGCCAAAGCGCCGGTTACAACATATCCAGTAAGTTGTTCTTCTGTGATCCGTGAGGGAACCTAATTGCAAGAAGAGAATTGTTTGGCCATTTTTGATGACAAACTGTAAAGGAAGTTTACATGCCGGTTCACGGTTCAAGATTGATACACATAAACCGGTGTCAAACCGGGGAATTTAATCATAGCATGTGTGCATGTTAAACCGGATATGGAGGTTCAAGAAAAAACGGCGGTTTAAGTGAGCGCTAATGGTACCTAGCGGATTGTCATTTTCTACAGGTTAAACCGCCTATAATGGTATGGAGGAAAACAGATCTGAAAATTGCTAAGTGCTACACAAACAGATTTCACAAGCTAAGGATTATCATTATGGATCTCGCACAGCTCAGGAAAAGGAAAAATATCAAAGCCCTAGAATGGCGACAGCAGAACAAAAAGGATCCAGATGGGGTCTATTCGTAGTCGAAAGGATACTATGGTGAGGCAAAATAAACTACAGCTTCGGCCGCAAAGGAGAGATGTCAAGCTTATCTAGATTCAATGAGGCAGTAAGGTTGAAACAATGAACACGGAAGAACACTGATGAACATGGATGAACACCGAAATCTAATGCAGATCTAGGGTTGAGGGAAGGAGGCTTACCGGATTCACAGGAGTGGCGGAGAAGAGCCGCAGATCTCTGGTACATTAAGGTTGATGCAGCGGCCAAGGATGATGTAGCGCTTGAAGGTCGAGGGCGGCGGCAGAGCTTTCGGGCTTGAGCGTTGAGAGGAGGAAGAAGAAGCGCGGAAGGGTAAAAGGGAAAGACCCCCGGGCCTATATATAAGGCGAGTGGATAAGCAGGCAAGTGCGGGGATCGAGGAGCTCGAAGCGGAAAATGGGGCAAAGCTGTTGCCTCGATCTTCGGGAATTAATTAATAAAGGGAATCTTTATGAGTTTTTTATACAGAGATGACGTCATGACGATTTACTGCAATTTTAGAAGATGACGTCATGGCGGTTTACCAAGTTTACATGAAGAAAATGTCATGGCGGTTTACGAGGATCATAAGAAGATGTTCAAGGAAATTTTCTAAGTATTGAAGATTGACATGAACAGGTTCAAATCAATCTGGGGCCTAATGTTGGGGATATAACTACTAAGTGTAAACCACCCAGGAGGGGCTGGTTTACGCTCCTCTATATTGAAAGCCCATGAAGACAAGTAGTATGGCACTCTACTATTAAAGCTTAGAGGCCCAGAGCCCAATGGCGGATTAGGGCCCATAGTAATAAACCGCCATAGATGTATAACTTGTATTGTAAGTTAGGGAAAGGAAGAAACCGAGCCGGACACTTGTATGAGCCGGCCTCGGGATTCTGTAAACCGGCCGGGAGTCAACCTGTGTATATAAAGGGACGACCCAGCGGGTTCAGGGACAAAAAAACAGCTCGAGAGATAGGTAAAGCGGATTCGCTCCCTGCTCATCGAGATCAATCAATCCCACAACAACAAGATCGTAGGCTTTTACCTTCACCGCAAGGGGCCGAACCAGTATAAACTTCCCGTGTACTTTGTTCCGGTTTAACCCCTTTAAGCTAATCTCGTTGCGATAGCTCCACGACTAAGTCCTTCTGCTAGGACATCTGACGTGTTAATTCCACGAAAGCTGCCAAAGGCATTGGCGATGACACCGTCTTGGGCTCCACGGTGACCTCCATCCTGCCGCTCTGCTGGTCTTGGTCTCGTTGCACCGAAATGGTAACCTTTGCTTGATGCCTCGATACTCCACGCATGTGCTTGCCCCCTTTGCACCAAAGATGAAACAAGGACACTGCACAGGCCTATTGGGGAACGTAGTAATTTCAAAAAAAATCCTATGCACACGCAAGATCATGGTGATGCATAGCAACGAGAGGGGAGAGTGTTGTCCACGTACCCTCGTAGACCGTAAGCGGAAGCGTTATGACAACGCGGTTGATGTAGTCGTACGTCTTCACGATCCGACCGATCCAAGTACCGAACGTACGGCACCTCCGAGTTCAGCACACGTTCAGCTCGATGACGATCCCCGGGCTCCGATCCAGCAAAGCTTCGGGGATGAGTTCCGTCAGCATGACAGCGTGGTGACGATGATGATTTTCTACCGGCGCAAGGCTTCGCTTAAACTCCGTGACGATATCACCGAGGTGGAATATGGTGGAGGGGGGCACCGCACACAGCTAAGGAACGATCCGTAGATCAACTTGTGTCTAGGGTGCCCCTTTGCCCCCGTATATAAAGGAGCAAGGGGGGGTGCGGCCGGCCCTAGGAGGAGGCACGCCGGAGGAGTCCTACTCCCACCGGGAGTAGGACTCCCCCCTTCCCTAGTTGGACTAGGACTTGGGGGAAGGAGGAGAGGGGGAAAAGGAAAGGGGGGCGCCGCCCCCCTCCTTGTCCTATTCGGACTTGGGGGGGGGGAGGGGCGCGCGGCTGCCCCTTGGCCCCTTCTCCTCTTCCTCCACTAGGCTCACTAAGGCCCATTAGGTCACCGGGGGGTTCCGGTAACCTCCCGGTATTCCGGTAAAATGCCGATTTCACCCGGAACACTTCCGATGTCCAAACATAGGCTTCCAATATATCAATCTTTATGTCTCGACCATTTCGAGACTCCTCGTCATGTCCGTGATCACATCCGGGACTCCGAACAAACTTCGGTATATCAAAACTTATAAACTCATAATAAAACTGTCATCGTAACGTTAAGCGTGCGGACCCTACGGGTTCGAGAACTATGTAGACATGACCTAGAACTATTCTCGGTCAATAACCAATAGCGGAACCTGGATGCCCATATTGGCTCCTACATATTCTACGAAGATCTTTATCGGTCAAACCGCATAACAACATACGTTTGTTCCCTTTGTCATTGGTATGTTACTTGCCCGAGATTCGATTGTCGGTATCCAATACCTAGTTCAATCTCGTTAACGGAAAGTCTCTTTACTCGTTACGTAATGCATCATTTTGTAACTAACTCATTAGCTACATTGCTTGCAAGGCTTATAGTGATGTGCATTACCGAGAGGGCCCAGAGATACCTCTCCGACAATCGGAGTGACAAAACCTAACCTCGAAATACGCCAACCCAACATGTACCTTTGGAGACACCTGTAGTACTTCTTTATAATCACTCAGTTACGTTGTGACGTTTGGTAGCACCCACAGTGTTCCTCCGGTAAACGGGAGTTGCATAATCTCATAGTTACAGGAACATGTATAAGTCATGAAGAAAGCAATAGCAATATACTAAACGATCAAGTGCTAGGCTAACGGAATGGGTCATGTCAATCACATCATTCTCCTAATGATGTGATCCCGTTAATCAAATGACAACACATGTCTATGGTTAGGAAACATAACCATCTTTGATTAATGAGCTAGTCAAGTAGAGGCATACTAGTGACGTTATGTTTGTCTATGTATTCACACATGTATCATGTTTCCGGTTAATACAATTCTAGCATGAATAATAAACATTTATCATGAAATAAGGAAATAAATAATAACTTTATTATTGCCTCTAGGGCATATTTCCTTCAGTCTCCCACTTGCACTAGAGTCAATAATCTAGTTCACATCGCCATGTGATTTATCACCAATATTCATATCTGTATATGATTAACACCCATAGTTCACATCGTCATGTGACCAACACCCAAAGGGTTTACTAGAGTCAATAATCTAGTTCACATCGCTATGTGATTAACACCCAAAGAGCACTAAGGTGTGATCATGTTTTGCTCATGAGAGAAGCTTAGTCAACTGGTCTGTCATATTTAGAGCCGTATGTATTTTTCAAGTATTCTATGTCTACAATGCTCTGCACGGAGCTACTCTAGCTAATTGCTCCCACTTTCAATATGTATCCAGATTGAGACTTAGAGTCATCTGGATCGGTGTGAAAGCTTGCACCGATGTAACTTTTTACGACGGGCTCTTTTATCACCTCCATAATCGAGAAATATTTCCTTAGTCCTCACTAAGGATATTCTTGACCAATGTCCAGTGATCTACTCCTAGATCACTATTGTACTCCCTTGCCAAATTTAGAGCAAGGTATACAATAGGCCTGGTACATAGTATAGCATACTTTATAGAACCTATGACTGAGGCATAGGGAATGACTTTCATTCTCTTTTCTATTTTCTGCCGTGGTCGGGATTTGAGTCTTACTCAATTTCACACCTTTGCAACACATGCAAGAACTCTTTCTTTGACTGTTCCATTTTGAACTATTTCGAAATCTTTTCAAGGTATGTACTCATTGAAAATTTTATCAAGCGTCTTGATCTATCTCAATAGATCTTGATGCTCAATATGTAAGTAGCTTTAGTGAGGTCTTTCTTTTAAAGAACTCCTTTAAAATACTCCTTTATGCTTTCCAGAAAAAATCTACATCATTTCTGATCAACAATATGTTACTCACATATATTTATCAGAAAGGTGGTAGTGCTCCCACTCACTTTATTGTAAATACAGGCTTCACCGCAAGTCTGTATAAAAATATATGCTTTGATCAACTTATCAAAACGTATATTCCAACTCTGAGATGCTTGCACCAGTCCATAGATGGATCGCTGGAGTTTGCACATTTTGTTAGCACCTTTAGGATTGACAAAACCTTCTGGTTGTATCATATACAACTCTTCTTTAATAAATCCATTAAGGAATGTAGTTTTGACATTCATTTGCCAGATTTCATAAATTGTGGCAATTGCTAACATGATTCGGACAAACTTAAGCATCGCTACAGTTGAGAAAATCTCATTGTAGTCAACACCTTGAACTTGTCAAAAACCTTTTTGCGACAAGTCGAGCTTTGTAGATAGTAACACTACTATCAACGTCCGTCTTCCTCTTGAAGATCCATTTATTTTTCTATGGTTGGCCGATCATCGGGCAAGTCCACCAAAGTCCACACTTTGTTCTCATACATGGATCCTATCTCAGATTTCATGGCCTCCAGCCATTTTGCGGAATCTAGGCTCATCATCACTTCCTCATAGTTCGTAGGTTTATCATGGTCTAGTAACATGACTTTCAGAACAGGATTACCGTACCACTCTGGTGCGGACCGTATTCTGGAAGACCTACGAGGTTCTGTAGTAACTTGATCTGAAGTTTCATGATCATCATCATTAGCTTCCTCACTAATTGGTGTAGGAATCACTGGAACTGATTTCTATGATGAACTACTTTCCAATTCGGGAGAAGGTACAAATTACCTTATCAAGCTCTACTTTCCTCCCACTCACTTCTTTCGAGAGAAACTCCTTCTCTAGAAAGGATCCGTATTAGCAATGAATAACTTGCCTTCGGATCTGTGATAGAAGGTGTACCCAATAGTTACCTTTGGGTATTCTATGAAGACGCACTTCTCCGATTTGGGTTTGAGCTTATCAGGTTGAAACTTTTTCACATAAGCATTGCAGCTCCAAACTTTAAGAAATGACAGCTTAGGTTTACTGCTAAACCATAGTTCATACGGTGTCGTCTCAATGGATTTAGATGGTGCCCTTTTAACGTGAATGCAGTTGTCTCTAATGCATAACCCCAAAACAATAATGGTAAATCAGTAAGAGACATCATAGATCGCACCATATCCAATAAAGTGCGGTTACAACGTTCAGACACACCATAACTTTGTGGTGTTCCAGGTGGCGTGAGCTGTGAAACTATTCCACATTGTTTTAATTGAAGACCAAACTCGTAACTCAAATATTCGTCTCCATGATCAGATCGCAGAAACTTTATTTTCTTGTTACGATGATTTTTCCACTTCACTCTGAAATTCTTTGAACCTTTCAATTATTTCAGACTTATGTTTCATCAAGTAGATATACCCATATCTGCTCAAATCATCTTGTGAAGGTCAGAAAATAACGATACTTGCCACGAGCATCAACACTCATTGGATTGCATACATCGGTATGTATTATTTCCAATAAGTCAGTAGCTCGTTCCATTGTTCTGGAGAATGGAGTTTTAGTCATCTTGCCCAAAAGGCACGATTCGCAAGCATCAAATGATTCATAACCAATTGATTCCGAAAATCCATGTTTATGGAGTTTCTTCATGCGCTTTGCACCGATATGACCCAAACGACAGTGCCACAAATAAGTTGCACTATCATTATTAACTTTTCATCTTTTGGCATCAATATTATGAATATGTGTATCACTACGATCGAGATCCAACAAACTATGTTCATTGGGTGTATGACCAATTGAAGGTTTTATTCATGTAAACAGAACAACAATTGTTCTTTGACTTTAAATGAATAACTGTATCGCAATAAACATGATCAAATCATATTCATGCTCAACGCAAATGCCAAATAACATTTATTTAGGTTTTAACACTAATTCCGAAAGTATAGGGTGTGTGCGATGATGATCATATCAATCTTGGAACTACTTCCAACACTCATCGTCACTTCCCCTTCAACTAGTCTCAGTTTATTCTGTAACTCCTGTTTCGAATTACTAATCTTAGCAACCGAACAAGTATCAAATACTCAGGGGCTACTGTAAACCCTAGTAAGGCACACATCAATAATCTGTATATCAAATATACCCTTGTTCACTTTGCCATCCTTCTTATCCACCAAATATTCAGGGCATTTCCACTTCCAGTGACCTTTTGCTTTGCAGTGTAAGCACTCAGTTTCAGGCTTTGGTCCAACTTTGGTCTTCTTCACTGGAGTGACAACTTGTTTGCCATTCTATTTGAAGTTTCCCTTTCTTTCCCTTTGCCCTTTTCTTGAAACTAGTGGTCTTGTCAATCATCAACACTTGATGCTCTTTCTTGATTTCTACCTTCGTCGATTTCAACATCACGAAGAGCTCGGGAATCGTTTTCGTCATCCCTTGCATACTATAGTTCATCACAAAGTTCTATTAACTTAGTGATGGTGACTAGAGAATTCTGTCAATCACTATCTTATCTGGAAGATTAACTCCCACTTGATTCAAGCGATTGAAGTACCCAGACAATCTGAGCACATGCTCACTACTTGAGCGATTCTCCTCCATCTTTTAGCTATAGAACTTGTTGGAGACTTCATATCTCTCAACTCGGGTATTTGCTTGAAATATTAACTTCAACTCCTGGAACATCTCATATGGTCCATGATGTTCAAAACGTCTTTGAAGTCTCGATTCTAAGCCGTTAAGCATGGTGCACTAAACCATCAAGTAGTCATCATATTGACCTAGCCAAACGTTCATAATGTCTGCGTTTGCTCCTGCAATAGGTCTGTCACCTAGTGGTGCATTAAGGACATAATTCTTCTGTGCAGCAATGAGGATAAACCTCAGATCACGGATCCAATCCGCATCATTGCTACTAACATCTTTCAACACAGTTTTCTCTAGGAACATATCAAAATAAACATATGAAAGCAACAACGCAAGCTATTGATCTACAACATAATTTGCAAAATACTACCAGGACTAACTTCATGATAAATTTAAGTTCAATTAATCATATTACTAAAGAACTCCCACTTAGATAGACATCCCTCTAATCCTCTAAGTGATTACGTGATCCATATCAACTACACCATGTCCGATCATCACGTGAGATGGAGTAGTTTCAACGGTGAACATCAATATGTTGATCATATCTACTATATGATTCACGCTCGACCTTTCGGTCTCCGTGTTCCGAGGCCATATCTATTATATGCTAGGCTCGTCAAGTTTAACCTGAGTATTCCGCGTGTGCAACTGTTTTGCACCGTTGTATTTGAACGTAGAGCCTATCACACCCGATCATCACGTGGTGTCTCAGCACGAAGAACTTTCACAATGGTGCATACTCAGGGAGAACACTTCTTGATAATTAGTGAGAGATCATCTTAAAATGCTACCATCAAACTAAGCAAAATAAGATGTATAAAAGATAAACATCATATGCAATCAAAATATGTGACATGATATGGCCATGATCATCTTGCGCCTTTGATCTCCATCTCCAAAGTACTGTCATGATCTCTACGTCACCGGCACGACACCATGATCTTCATCATCTTGATCTATATCAATGTGTCATCACATGGTCGTCTCGCCAACTATTGCTCTTGCAACTATTGCTATCGCATAGCGATAAAGTAAAGCAATTATTTGGCACTTGCATCTTATGCAACAAAGAGATAACCATAAAGCTTTTGCCAGTTGCCGATAACTTCAACAAAACATGATCATCTCATACAACAACTTATATCTCATCACGTCTTGACCATATCACATCACAACATGCCCTGCAAAAACAAGTTAGACGTCCTCTACTTTGTTGTTGCAAGTTTTACGTGGCTGCTACGGGCTGAGCAAGAACCGTTCTTACCTACGCATCAAAAACCACAACGATAGTTCGTCAAGTTGGTGTTGTTTTAACCTTCGCAAGGACCGGGCATAGCCACACTCGGTTCAACTAAAGTTGGAGAAACTGACACCCGCTAGTCACCTGTGTGCAAAGCACGGCGGTAAAACCAGTCTCGCGTAAGCGTACGCGTAATGTCGGTCCGGGCCGCTTCATCCAACAATACCGTTGAACCAAAGTATGACATGCTGGTAAGCAGTATGACTTGTATCACCCACAACTCACTTGTGTTCTACTCGTGCATATAACATCAACGCATAAAACCTAGGCTCGGATGCCACTGTTGGGGAACGTAGTAATTTCAAAAAAATTCCTACGCACACGCAAGATCATGGTGATGCATAGCAATGAGAGGGGAGAGTGTTGTCCACGTACCCTCGTAGACCGTAAGCGGAAGCGTTATGACAACGCGGTTGATGTAGTCGTACTTCTTCACGATCCGACCGATCCAAGTACCAAACGTACGGCACCTCCGAGTTCAGCACACGTTCAGCTCGATGACGATCCCCGGGCTCCGATCCAGCAAAGCTTCGGGGATGAGTTCCGTCAGCATGACAGCGTGGTGACGATGATGATTTTCTACCGGCGCAAGGCTTCGCTTAAACTCCGTGACGATATCACCGAGGTGGAATATGGTGGAGGGGGGCACCGCACACGGCTAAGGAACGATCCGTAGATCAACTTGTGTCTAGGGTGCCCCTCTGCCCCCGTATATAAAGGAGCAAGGGGGGGTGTGGCCGGCCCTAGGAGGAGGCGCGCCGGAGGAGTCCTACTCCCACCGGGAGTAGGACTCCCCCCTTCCCTAGTTGGACTAGGACTTGGGGGAAGGAGGAGAGGGGGAAAAGGAAAGGGGGGCGCCGCCCCCCTCCTTGTCCTATTCGGACTTGGGGGGGGGGAGGGGCGCGCGGCTGCCCCTTGGCCCCTTCTCCTCTTCCTCCACTAGGCTCACTAAGGCCCATTAGGTCACCGGGGGGTTCCGGTAACCTCCCGGTATTCCGGTAAAATGCCGATTTCACCCGGAACACTTCCGATGTCCAAACATAGGCTTCCAATATATCAATCTTTATGTCTCGACCATTTCGAGACTCCTCGTCATGTCCGTGATCACATCCGGGACTCCGAACAAACTTCGGTATATCAAAACTTATAAACTCATAATAAAACTGTCATCGTAACGTTAAGCGTGCGGACCCTACGGGTTCGAGAACTATGTAGACATGACCTAGAACTATTCTTGGTCAATAACCAATAGCGGAACCTGGATGCCCATATTGGCTCCTACATATTCTACGAAGATCTTTATCGGTCAAACCGCATAACAACATACATTGTTCCCTTTGTCATCGGTATGTTACTTGCCCGAGATTCGATCGTCGGTATCCAATACCTAGTTCAATCTCGTTACTGGCAAGTCTCTTTACTCGTTACGTAATGCATCATTCCGTAACTAACTCATTAGCTACATTGCTTGCAAGGCTTATAGTGATGTGCATTACCGAGAGGGCCCAGAGATACCTCTCCGACAATCGGAGTGACAAAACCTAATCTCGAAATACGCCAACCCAACATGTACCTTTGGAGACACCTGTAGTACTCCTTTATAACCATCCAGTTACGTTGTGACGTTTGGTAGCACCCAAAGTGTTCCTCCGGTAAACGGGAGTTGCATAATCTCATAGTTACAGGAACATGTATAAGTCATGAAGAAAGCAATAGCAATATACTAAACGATCAAGTGCTAGGCTAACGGAATGGGTCATGTCAATCACATCATTCTCCTAATGATGTGATCCCGTTAATCAAATGACAACACATGTCTATGGTTAGGAAACATAACCATCTTTGATTAATGAGCTAGTCAAGTAGAGGCATACTAGTGACGTTATGTTTGTCTATGTATTCACACATGTATCATGTTTCCGGTTAATACAATTCTAGCATGAATAATAAACATTTATCATGAAATAAGGAAATAAATAATAACTTTATTATTGCCTCTAGGGCATATTTCCTTCAAGGCCGGCGCCCGCCTGGTCTCGATCGTCATGGCTTGCGTAACGGGCACCTCGCGAGGTACCCTTGCCTTGATCTCTCCGCCTCCTCGCGAGCCTGCCTGGCGAGGCCACTCCTGAGGAAGCCTTGCATCGTCCATCCCGCGAGACTTGGCCCCTCGTGAGGGTCTTGAGCTTGCGTTGATGAAGATGGGCCGTACTGGGCCACCACTTGAGCCACGCCGCAGGCCGCAGGCAGGCAAGTCTGGGGACCCCCGTTCCCAGAATGCCGACAAATACAACACCGTATTTTCAAGCCAGTCCCACTTTCCCAATTTATATATCATGGTTATGGTGTACCCCTTTTATGTACACTATGATCTGCCTAGTTGTTGTGTACTCTTGTTATCATGGTTTGGCAATAAACTCTCTATACACTATATTATGAACCTATCATCTGCCAACTATCCTTACTTTTGGAGCCTATTTTTTGTGTACTTGTGCTAGATTATATAAATGCACGCACCATATTACAGCACACATGAGCTCTCTCATCAGAATCCAGTGATAGCACACAAGTGTTTACAGGGGCGCCCCTATATTAGAATATCCTCTACATTACAAAGATAATCTCACGACTATTTATGTTTTCATGGTTCTCAGATATTATACGTAATTATAGTGAATATCAGAATCCGCGCATCAGAAGAATATTGTGGAACACTGCAATGACTTACAAAATTGGCACCAAGGCATTGAGTGCCATTCTGGATGCAATGACACTCATACGCTCCCCACCTATAGATTCTTGTTCAGAATATGATCCTAATGACTATTCTAACCTCGAGGAGTCAAAGGCAGATGGCCTGTCTGTTCACCCATCAAGGTGCATGTTCTAATTTGGCAAGGTTTTATTGATTGCGCGTATCTTGCATATGTTGTCTTGCATTTCTTCTACTTTGTTGCACCGCCATCTGCTTAGTTTACTCATCATATATGTCGAGATGCTATGCCCATCCATTATCAATACATATTCCATCTATCATCATACCATGTTTTTTCACTCAAATGTTGTTCTTGTGCATCAGACATCAAAAAGGAAGAGGGTGATTGCTGAACCTGAAGGAGCACCAGCAAAGTCCTTGAAAAACATGGTTGTGCCTGAGAAATCAGACAACACCCCACTTATATTGGTTGTACAACCAGTGACACAAAACATAGGACCGACTCCAACAGACTGTACCCATACTTCACTGGCCACACCACTAGCCCCACCACACAGGACCTGCACTCCAGCAAAAGGTATGCCGATTTCAGTTGCCATGGCACCAGCCGTACCACAGAAAAATCCCACTCCAGCGAAAAAGTACAGCAAGTCCACTGGCCGAAGACCCGTCCCAACTGCAGAGACGGCCAATTCCTACAGATTGGAACCCCATTCCAGTTATTCCCAGTTTAAAAGACAATGCTTTCAATGTTGTTAGGGACTACGTGCATATATTCCCATCATGGGAAGATTATAGTGAAGACAAACACCATTTTCACATCTTCCTGGCCCATTTACGTGTAAGTACTATTATTCATGGTGATTATTTTCCTATTTTTTGCTGATTGAACACATCAATGATTTACATTACATTGTTGTAAGTAGGCGAGGGTCAATCTGGATAGTCATGACGAGCAAAGCTTGCCTGCACTTTTCAAGAAAGCATTGCAGCAGTATCAGTGTTACCTGAGGAAATCACACTTTGATGGCAAGTCTATAAACGAATTTCCGGTGAAATCTCCTGTGCTAAATTTAGAACACATTGAATGGAAAAATCTTGTTATGCATTGGTCTCATTCCGAGGATGAGGTACTGTCTATGATATCACATGACAATTTGAACTTCTACTTTTTCGCATGTGCCTTATGGATCTTTTTTGCAGGATATCTGCTCGAAAAAGAATTCCGGTTTGAAAAGAACGACAGGATATCGCAAATATGTTGCCCACTGCTTTGCTCTTGTCAGTACCTGTTGTCCTGTATCACTGTACTTGCATACATACCTGGTTCATTTGTGACAGCAGTATGCATGATAGCTTGCTTATCAATTGTTCGCTCCAAATTATTTGATCTGTATGAATGGTTACATTAGTGTAGAATATATCCAATGCCAATGAAATTTTTTAGCTCTGCATTGTTCTTGTAAGTACATGTTGTCCTTTATCAGTGCACTTATATTGACAGGTAGTTGTTCATGTACCATCACTCTGCAGCTTATTTTCCTTTGCCCTCCATTTTCTATACATAAGATCTATATTTACTCTTACCATAAGGTTGGATAACACCGATGGTACTAAAGAAGTTTAGCTCTGCATTGCTCTTGGCTGTACCTTTTGCCTATATCGCTGTACTTACATTTATAGCTACTTGGTTATGTAGCATCACTCTTCATCTTATCTTAAATATTCTCCATTTTTTCTTATATTGTCACATCTATATTTACTCTTAACAGAACGTAGAATAAAGGCAATGTTTATGAAGAAAATTCCGTGGTAAACTTCTTGAATTGCCCCCCCCTCCCGCCCATCAGCATGGACAAGGGCTTTATAGAGCCTGCCTTCACCAATAATGTAAGTTTGTCCTTCTCAAGCCTTCAAACTTTGTTGTGTATATTTGGTTAGGCATGACTGCAACAACTATTTATTTTTGGTGTTTGCATCAAATTGCATGTTTAAAGTTTATTATGTAGTTCATAAACAAAAGTTTGTCCTTCTCAATTTAAGTTTTCAGTTGTACAATCAAGTTCCTTCTTCATACCATGTAATTTAAACTATATAGAGCAAGCGACCTTATTTTGCCAATCTGAAATGGGATAAATTGACAGCACACTAACCATTGATACTTATGAGTTCTTGATCTGTAATTCAGTGGTGTCGTGAAGCTGCCAACTCCTTCATAATGTCATTTCCTGCCATGTCTTGACCTGAACAATACCATATTGTGTTAATGCTATTTTAAACTGTGTCACTTTATTCGCCAGTAAGAAATGTGATGAATTATCAGCACTGATACTTATATGTGCAAAACCTGTCATCTGTCTGCTTGTTTATCTTTCAGAGTGAGGAGGATATAAGTGTCAAACAAGCACAGTCTCATCAGCTTGCTTAGCTGCTTGCGCTGCAGCTCCCGAGTAGGGCTAACCTTTCTTGAACTCTATTGAAATGATGTCGGTTTTGTATATTATTTTGTCGGCGTGTTTAATTGCACTGGTGGCGATTTTTTATGCCCAGTGTATGTAATCTGCTGTCTGCTTGTGCTTTATTATCATAGTGGCGAACTTTGATGCCCAGTGGATGTAATATGCTGTAATTTCTTTATTGTATAGTCTAGGTTTTTTTCTTATTCATGATGTTGCAGTTATTTTACTCTATATATATCATGTCTTCGTAGTAAACCGACCAAACCGTAACATTACGGTACATTAATCGGGCCGTCATGCAAATCACTATGTATGACCTGCATCATGGGCCCCGTCATCTTGGTCCGTTAACAAGCCTAAATGTAAACTAGCCCACTAGTAGATTCGGGCCTTTAATAGGCCGAGTAAACCGTCGGCCCTATTTTCCCAAGAAAACTCAATGGGATTTTAGGAGGCTGAAAAGTAGGTTGGGCCTGAAACGTGTCGAACAGCTCACGGGTCGGCAGCAGGCCGAAATAGACCCCGGCCCATGATTGTGCCAATTAAATCACGGGCTTATAACAGGCCAAAATTGTCTCGGTCCTTGTTTGGCCCAATCAGATTATCGGTTGTGAGCAGGTCGGATGCAAACGGGGCCGTAGTTAGGCCCAACTATATGATGGGCTTTTAATAGGCCGAAATATATATAAGGCCGAAATGTTAAACGGGCCTTTAACAGGCCGAAACTAATATCAGGCTGAATTACTAAATGGGCCTTTAGCAAGTGGGCCCAAAAGCATAGCGTCCAGTTGACGGGCTGAATCTGATATGGGCCATAATTTAGCCCAAAGCCTCTTAAAGGGCCGGACCTGATCTGGGTCGTAATTTGGCCTAGAACGTGGTAGGCTTTTAACGGGCCGGATCTCATATGAGCCATTATTAGGCCCGGAACGTGGCAGGCCATTAATGGACTGGATCAAATATGGGTCGGCATTTGGCCCAAAACATGGCAGCTAGTTAATGGGCCAGCCTACTAGGGTCCTCAAAATCTTGTGGGCCTTCAGCTGGGTCGGCCCATTATGGTCGGCGAAGTCTCATGGGCCTTTAGCTGGGCCGGCACATTATGGTCCGCAAAATCTTGTGGGCCTTTAGCTGGGCCAGCCCATTATGGTCCGCAAAATCTCGCGGGCCTTTAGCTGGGCCGGTCCATTATGGTCCGCAAAATCTTGTGGGCCTTTAGCTGGGCCGGCCCATTATGGTCCGCAAAATCTTGTGGGCCTTTAGTTGGGCCGACCCATTTAAACTTTATGGGCCACTTTTGGGCCGGTCCACGTGTCAACATATCATAGGCACATCTCGCTCATTGGATGAGTGACACCTGTGCCAACGCGGAGCTGACACATGTTTCCTCCAGCCAATGATGATTTTACACGTGGAAAATCCCCATTGGTCCGGGTTGTTAACGAGTTATCGGATCCAAAACCGGACCCGATAGCTTAACGGTGTTCCGTTACGGTGGATGCCACGTGTCGATCACCCTTGACGAAAGCATTTCTGTAACGCGCAATTTATCGTCATGGAAGTGGACACTTCCGTGATGATAATTTTGGTAATGTCATGGAACACTTGACAACACAGGTATGACTATCTTGATTCTGTCATAAAATCGTCATGGAAGTACATGCATGACAGAAAATGTGACCTACTGTGACAAACACGTACCATCACGGAAGTGTATTTTTTTTGTAGTGGAGGCAGACTTAACCATTTTGGAGGTTGGCGAAAGTCATTTCCCAAAGTTCTCCAAATCACGATCTAAGACCAGAAATGGCTCAGTGTCATTCATATGAATCTTGAGCCCAAGAACGTCAAATTCCGAGTTTGTATGAAGATTTGGCGGCCATTTTACCGAAAAAGGTCAGAGTAAAAGATGATGTTCCAAACGACCGCATGGAGTCATTTCGGCGGTCGTTTGATGTCTAGACAGCTCCGAAAGTTGCCCTTCCAGACGGAATTCTTCACTGATTTCATCCCCAATTGTTCCGATGGGATCCTTGGCTCATAATTAAGGGTCTGGGAGAGGATAAGGCTCATATCGAGCCCTTGGATGCATCACATCAACGGAAGAGACCGAGGAGGTGCCCTACATACATCTCTTCAACCCTAGTCGCTGCCTCCTCTCTCCATCGTCTCTCATTCATCACCAACACATCCAAGACCATCTCCATTGTTTCTCCACACCTAAGAGGAAGGGACAACGTCAAGGGAAGAAGGAGGCTCCACCACCATGAGCACTAGCCTTCCGGCCTGTGCCCTCGCGCCGGCACCGGCACCGGCGCCGCCCCATCTCCATCACCACCGCGCCGCCATCTCCATCAACACCACCATGCCTCCTCCCTTCATCCGGCTTGATGCCGGCTTGTAACCTATCTTTGATTGAGTAGTTGTATTAGTTCTTGGGGATATGGTTGAACCCTATATGATATTTGTTGCGATATAATATTACTTGTTCATGATTCGAGTTAGTAGCCTTCACAAATGTTGAGAGGAGCCCTCACTCACATTTATGCCTTGTGCCGTGAAGTATGTTACAATCCTTGTGATGGTTGGGGATATTAGGGTAATTTGAGGTGACAGTAAAAACCTCGGTTCCTCACCTTTGCAAAGGATTGGAGAATTACGGAGAACCCTTAGCGAGGCCACGTCCACGGGGCAACCCTTAATTGTCATTAGTTGTAACCTTGTGGGGGAGACTATGATGGTGGCATGCGTGGCACGAAGTCTACTTCGAGTAGAACGTGTGTTGTACCCGGCTCCGCCCACTTATGCATTTGACCAGTTACTAAAGGATACGATAGTTCATATGTGGTAGTGATTCCAGACCCCTCGAGAACGTTTACTACTCAAGCGTCGTCCCTACTAACTTAGTGTCTTATGTTTCTTGTTTTACCTTCTTGTTAGTAGTTTAGTCAATTGCCTTTTTATCTAGTTTTCCTAGCAACGATAGAGTAGACTATTTCCAAACTTCAATTTGGGTGTGTACATGGCTGCGTGAAAGTGACAACTTAGTTGCGGGGTTTGTGACGCCTTCCTATCAGCTCCCTGTGGGTTCGACACTCTACTTATCAGAACAAAAGTGCTAGAACAACCCTGTGCACTTGCAGTTCATGAATTGTCTACACCACAATTATCCTAGATATAACAAACCTATGTGTAAACCTAAGTACCGGGTGTACCTATATAAACCGAAGGATAGGGCTCGTAGACGAAACATTCATACACACATGAACTCATGGTAGATCAACATGTACAATGTACTCCCTCAAAATCAATACGATCAAAGGAAGACGTAGGGCATTATCTCTTCGAGAGAGCCCGAACCTGGGTAAAATCATGTGTCTTTGTTACCATCACACAGAGGGTACTCATTCGAGGCCCCCTACACGAGATCTACTGGGTTTGACTCCATCATCCGCCTCTGTGGCATCGGCCTCGAGGGTTGCCACGAACTCTGCCTTGCACGGCGGGCAGGCCTTGCGTCCCCGACGGATGAGCTGTATGCGTTTACCTCCGACTTAGAGCCCGACGCCGCAGGCAGGATGCGCCACCGAAGTGGTTGTGTCACAACCCCCGAGTTGGTACGCTAGATGGACCACACCGCAGCCATCAGACCGTGGTCAACCACACTGCATCCGTCGAGCTCGCGGTCATGCGCCTCGAGCCACCAGCCCCGGCGGATCCAAGCGCCATTTGCGCGAATGCAATGGATTCCCGCCGGATCCAGCCCGATCATGGTGGGGCGGACTCCTCCCGGAAGCGGCGGAGAGTCATGCGGACGACCATCTCCTCCTCGGCTCTGCATGTGATGAGGTCCCAGTCGATGGATCTGGAGAGTTCGGAGTCGAATCCGCTGCCCGTCATGGGGAGAAGGCCGGAAATCGCCGGAACGAAGCTTGGGGGCGGAATGGAGTGGCTAGGGTATCGTCCGGGATGCGGATGGAGATGAATATTTGTTAGGTCGTGGTGGGTCGGTGTTGGTTGGATCCGACATGGCGGGCACGTCTGGGCCTCCCTATATCCGCACATATATGAGCTGTATATGAGGGGTGTTAGTCGGCCCGAGCGTACAATGCTGATACGAGGGGTGCAACTTTTTTTTAGAAAAGGAGGTTAACCCCCAGCCTCTGCATCATTCGATGCACACAGCCATTTTATTAAGAAAAGAGGTCCAAAAGTCTCCTCAAGTGGTCTCAAAAGATCATGAAGAAACAAATGCCACATGCGGCCAAAAATAAAAAAAGCCACAACCGGCTATAATAGTTCAAGATGTCTACACACCTACCATATTACTGGACCGCCATCCATATCGGTTGTATGTATACCGTGCAACCGTTTCCCATCAGTTGCACTCAATAGCCATGTGCGCCCTGTGGTCCGTATGGCTCAACAAGGACCACGTAGGGATCCATGTAGACGCTCTGGAGATGACCTGCAAAAAAATAGTAATGTTTTGTCTATTAAAGGCAACATCATTCCGACAATTCCATATCGCCGAAAGCAACGCACATGCTCCGACTCTGATTTGTGCAGTTGTCTGAGGTACCACCCCATCCAGCCAGTCATGAAAAAACTGTGATATTGAAGTTGGCGGAGTGATGCTAAAAGCAACATGAATCATTCTCCAAAGTAATCTAGCAATCGGACATTTAATAAGTAGATGTTCAATTGTTTCATTCTGGTCACAAAAGCAACATCGTTGACTCCCTTCCCAATTGCATTTGGCTAGATTATCTTTGGTTAAGATTACACCTTTGTGAACAAACAACATAAACACTTTTATTTTCAACGGCACCTTAATTTTCCAGATATGCCCCGACCTTGGGATGTCTCCAGTATTGATTAAATCCGTATACATTGATTTAACCGTGAAAACACCTGACCCCGTTAACTTCCAACTTATCGTGTCATTGGCATCCGAAAGATTAATCTCCATTAACCTATGCACAAGATGCAACCATGTATCCCAGCGTGGACCCACAAGTGCCCGTCGAAATTGAATATTAAGGGGAATGGACTGCAACACAGACGCAATAGAAACTTCTTTCCGTTGTGCAATGTGATATAAAATTGGATACTGTAACACTAATGGAGTGCTCCCTAACCAGGTATCCTCCCAGGATCGAGTTTGTTGCCCATTCCCCACTTTAAATGTCACTCTGTTAAAGAAAGCAACCTTCGTCCTCATAAGTCCTTTGGTCTACAAATCATCTCCCACTTGGCAAGCCTATACTTGGCCTTATTCTCATCAATTTGCCAAAAGAATCTGGATCAGTAGAAGTCTAATCTTTCCCGTACTCCTACTGGTACTTCAAAGAAAGAGAGGAGGAACATCGGCATGCTCGTTAGCACCGAGTTAATAAGAATTAGCCTTCCTCCGTATGATAAAAGTTTGCCTTTCCAGCAACTTAATTTCTTCTCAAACCGATCCTCAATGCATTTCCTTTCTTTATTAGTAAGTTTGCGATGATGAATTGGTATCCCTAGATACTTAAAGGGAAGCGCACCTAATTCACACCCGAACAACTGTTTATATCTTTCTTGCTCCTCCTTAGCGCGTCCAAAGCAGAACAATTCGCTCTTATTAAAATTAATCTTGAGTCCGGACAGTTATTCGAATAAGCAAAGAACTAACTTCGTGTTCCTTGCTTTCGCGAGGTCATGCTCCATGAAAATAATTGTGTCATCTGCGTATTGTAGGATAGATACCCCACCATCCATTATATGTGGGATAAGACCACCTACCTGACCATCTTGTTTCACTCTATTAACAAGCACGGTCAACATATCAACCACAATATTAAAAAGGATCGGTGACATGGGATCACCCTGTCTTAATCCTTTAAGCATTTGAAAGTAATGACCAATATCGTCATTAACTTCAATACCAACGCTACCTCCCTGCACAAAGGATTCGACATGTTTTCTCCAGGCTTTGTCAATTCCTTTCATGCGCAAAGCTTGTTGCAAAAAAGGCCACTACGAGGGGTGCAACTGGATTGAGATTTTGTGACCGATCACTGACCGAATCATCCGTCCAAACATATAGGAAACGTTTGAGGAGTCCGGCTGTAGTTATGAGAACAATCGGGCTTACAGAAGAAGGAACCGGGTCAAAACCCAGGAAACCGGCTACAGTTATGGAAACAACCGGGCTTATGGGAGAAGGAAACATGTCCAAACCCAAAAGTTATCTCTTTCACTTCACCATGCGGTCCGCAATGGTAAAACACCACAATTGTGTACTGATGGATGGGCAAGTGGGCAACACACGCAGAGGTAAGAAAACACACACACACCATTTACATCCACCGAGCTACTGTGTTCACAAGAAAAAAAAGTTACATTCACCGAGCCGGGAGGGGAAACAAAGCCGGAGCGCTCCGGCGTTTGCTATTCTTAGCGAGGTTACTAAATGCAGCGATTCATCGTCATTAATGTAGATTTGTTACCCTTGTGACTTCAAAAAAACCGAGCTTTCTTTTGAACTACGGCCACTCTTTCTCACTCCCATCCTCTCAAGGACCCCGCTACCGCGACTTCCAGAGTCAGCAATCCCCACACCCGCACTCCTCGCCCAAAATCAAACGCTTCTCCCCTCCAAAACCCCAACGCCTCGCCGTCGCCGGCCTCGCCTCCGCCGCGGGTTCCGCCAGAAGCGATGCCCCGGAAGCTGCGGGCGCGCCGCAAGAGCCACGCCCTCGCCGGAGCCGCCCCTAACGCCGACCTCGTCCATACCCTCTCCGCATGGGTATCCAACCCAGCTCAAACCCTCGCTTCGGTGGCGACACAGGTGACCGGGGAAATGCCCCATCCACTGGATGATCGCTTCTCATCCACTTCTCCGCGCGTGCCATACGCCTTCCTCGGATTCACAGTGGGGACGGGACTGATGATCCTTGCCCCCCTTTTGCAGGGTCGCGACGACACGGAGAAGCGGCGGGTGGTCGGTGTGGTGGTGGCAAAGGGCTGCTTGAAGCGGTCGGTGGGTGGTGCGAGCGGCGGGGGTTCCGGTTCGTCCAAAAAGGTGAGCTTTGTGTTGGAGCCCCAGGTGCGGGTCATGTCACCAGCTGCTGCCAACACAAGGGGGAGGCGGAATGGCGGGGAGACCGTTCCTGTTCGTGGTGCAGACGTAGGCGGAGGGAGGCCTTGTCGTCAGACCCGTGTCCAACTTGGTGGTGGTTCTGCTCCAGTGGTAGGGGCACATGCTCCGGTTAGGCGGTCTAAGAGGATTGCGATGAATTTGGGTGCTGGAGTTGAGCAGCTTACTGCTCCGGCTAAAGCAATTGCAGCAGCTCCGGCACCTACTGATTTAGCACCTTCTAACATAGTTGGAAGTAATGCTCCCAAGGCTGAGGAAGAAGATGAGGTAGAAGAAACTGTTGGCAAGACGCGGAACAAGAAGAGAAAGTGCATGGATAGTTCTGTGCATATGGTTCCTCGTAGATGCACAAGGTCGAGCGGCCGGCTATCAGCAGCCCCCTTGGTGTGCTCTCATGTGCTTGAGAAGAGAGGGCGGATGAAGGCAACATATGTTAAGGAACAGACATGTGTTGAGGAGCAACGTGCTGAAGATCAAGACTTAGGTAGAACACTAAATTCTGGATTAATTGCTCTTGAGAGCAAGAGAAGTTGCAGCAAGGTGCAAGAAGATGAACTTGCTGCGCAAAGGGCCCCTAAGGAGGAAACATCAGGTAGGGCCACAAGATCAAGCTCAATAGCAGCTGCTATGATGTCTCCCGTTGTCGTTGAGTACAAGAGGACAAGGAACACAGAAGATGCACGCTCTGATGGGGAGATGCCTGTAATGGATGCTCCTGTTCCCGGTGGTTTAAGGAGTAGAGCTGGTCAGGGTGACAATGGTGTGGTGGAGGAAAATCACTTTGTCAAGAGACTGGGAAATAGGAGGGGACCCAGTAAACCAACTACTTGCATCAACAGGCATCAACATCTTGCATCTTCTATAGAGGAAGAATATCAAGAACAAGTTGTTGCTCCCTTTAAGGCCCGTCCACTGAGGCAATCTAGGCGAAACCATTCCGCTGCCAGCGAATTGCTGTCCGCGCACAATGCGGCCAATGACGGCATAGAGGATAATGTGGTGAAGGAAGGCGAACATTTGGTGTTACTAAGGAATGGCAGCGCTAAGGTAAGTTAGCTACCAGTGGTGGTGAAATTCCTTCTAATCCTAGCAGTGGCTATAGAACTAAAATTATAGGTAGTTCCGTAGTTGATCCTGTGAAATGATGAGGCATATATCTGTTATTCCTATTTTGCTTTAACAGGGAACGTAACGGCAAGATGGGATTGATCCTTGTTTTGTTTTACAGGATTGTGCTGGTGCAGAGGAGCAAGTGGCCGAGGTGGTAGTGAGAAAAGGATGTTTGAAGCATCCAGGGACTGATGCGAGCAGTGGCAGCTCCAGTGCTGCCAAAAAGGTGAGATTTGTGTTGGTGGAGCAGGCAGAAGCAGAGACGGTGGGACTCAGGAGGCCGTGGGTAACATGGTCCCCGGTTGTTGCCAAGACAAGGGGTAGGCAGAAGGCCAGGGTGACTCTTGCTGGTGCAAAAACAGGCGGAGGAGGGCATCAGCGGACGAGTGTTGATGGTGATTCTGATGGCGAAGGTGCCGATGCTGGAGATGCAGGTTCAGATGCCCGGTTGAGGTTGTTCAAGAGGAATGTGGGGAATTTCGGTGCTGGTGATGGAGTTGAGAAGGTTGTTGGAGCTGCAAGTCGGAATACCACCTCCAAGGCTGATGTCGAAGATGGGGATGTAGAAGCAGTTGATAGGAAGCGAAAGGCCAGCGAGAATGCTGAGGATATAGGGTATGTTTGGTTGATGACTAGCATTGCCACAACTAACCTTAGTCAAATTTTGTCTGCCACAAAAAGTGTGGCAAACAAAATGGCCACCAAAATTGTTGCAAACTTTGGCAAGAAACTGAGTATATGACATGTGGACCATGGTGTAATAAAGCGTGGTAATGGACCAAATAGATGCCTAAGGAACTGCGGCATGACTAAGATACAGTGTGCCAATGTTAGTCTACATACCAAGCATGCCCATATTTGTTAGTGCTCAAGTTAGAGTTCCTCTCGTAGAAGCAAGATGTTGAGTATTCTCTTGTCGCCGGCCTCTTTCCTGTGGTCTCTGTCGTTAGGAAGAAAGAGAGGGCAGATAAAGGCAGGAATGGGCAGACGGTGTGAAGCAACAAAATGCGTTGAGGAGTAACCTGTAGGATTTCTGTAGAATTCTAAGATATGGACTGGGTTTTGGCTGATCTGAAACCCATTAAGATGTTTATAATCTGTGAACTCTTTTGGTGATTTCAGTTCAGGGCAAATGTTGTAGCCTCTCGGACTAAATTTATGAATGCACTGGTTATGCACTAACTAGTGTGATATCTCTCCAAGAGTCATGAGTATTCTCTTGGTGATTTCAGGGTTGATGACTAAATCTTTCTTGATCAACTTTCTGAATGTCTGGTTACAGTTTTTGGAGCTTCAAGTCCATAGCTATAATGTAATAGGTTAGATTAGTTGCAGCAACTCAAGGCGAATATGATGATGGTTTGGTAGAGTATATTATAGATGGTGCGTTCACACAATATTCATCATCGACACTTGACAGAGGCAGATCCCACCGCTAACCTCAGCAGCAATAGTTGCAACCAAACATGGGCTGAATGCGAAAGGGACAGCCTGACAGCGCGCACAGTACCCCCACCGCGTGGCGGAAGATCTCCGCAACTGCTACGACGACATCTACTCCAACCTCCTCTCCAGCAGCAAGGTGGGACAGCCTCCTCCCTATCTCTTTCTCCTTTTTTACATCATTGTCTATTTTTTTTCCTTTTTTTCATCAGCGTCGATTAGTTCTATAGTGGATCCTTGTTGGTGTATGCATTCTTCGTGATGCATGATCAATTTTCTGTTGATGATCGGTGTATGATTGTGATATCATGTACAGATCGAGTCTATATATTATCTATTGTTTGTGTACTTGGAAGAGGGGTTCCATTAAGAAATGCTTGAGCTTTATTTAGCTTTAATCATGTACTTGCTCTTTCCGTAGGACTTAAGACTGGCCTTTTTTGTTCTGTGCGGCCCTGCGTTGTTGCCCTGTTAGCCTGTGCTAATCACGTAGCGCACTGCGATTCCCATTTTCATAGGAATTTGCAGAAAAATAAAAATTAGGCGATCATATCGATGTTGTGCATTTGTAAGGAGTGTGGATCTAGTATCAAAGTTCAGAGAAATGCTGACTGCTGGTTCATACCACTTATTTGGTGTATCTTGTTGCTTATTATCTATGGGTGATATTTGCTAACCTTTATGCTTTATTAAAGGGGTTTATGAGCATATTCAGTTAGTCGAACGAAAGAAGGATTAAGGTACTCAAAGATGTCAGTGGCATTCTCAAGCCATGGAAGTAACTGTTCTTGCCAAGCTCAGTCTAGGATGTTACTGTTAGTTTACAGTTATACATGGGAAAATGTTTTATCTTTTCAAATTAGCCAAATCTCGTGCGCAGTTTACACAGTTTAACAATTTAACATTAATCAAGGCACCATTTACACGAGAGTTATATCTTCCAATTGCTATTAATGTAGTTATCTTTACTCTTATATTTGAATATCTGAAAAAAGCATAACCTTGGTATTGTTCTTTTGAGCTATTAATTGAATTAAACTGCTTATGTCAGGTTGACACTTCTTCTCCAACCTCACCCTTATGCAAGCACTGACTTGGAAGCCTGATAAAAATCTCAAGGTTACATTTTTTGTTCAAGATTAATATACTAACTTCTGATTATGTGTGCTTGTTATGCTAAATCACCTGATGACCACGGGTATCCAGGAATATCACATACTGTCGTCATACATTTTCAGAGTTCTAAGTATTTGCTTATGGTGGACGAGAAGTTTTTGAGATTCGTGGTGTTACTTTATCCATCACGCTTCATTAGTGTTTAGTTATGTGACTGCTTCTATTAGCAATATTTCGTGGGATAAAACATTTTGCCGGTAATTGCTCTGGTCATGGGATGTACTCTCAAAATGCAAGACGGTATGTATTTCTACACTAGATTGTTCTGGGTTAGAACAGGCACATTAATATATCTGTTCATTTTCCTTTTTGTGGTCTATTTTGCAGGGATGCTCGCTCTGCCTGGTAGCTATGGGTCCAAAGTGTGCATAACTCTTGCTAACCTGGACGTACTGTCTTCTAGAAACAGGTGCCATCTTTCGACTCTTCTTCGTATGGTTTATGATGCAATGTATTATTATTGTGTGGCTAAGACGAAAATTGTGTTTGCTTTCTAGGATTGTTGGTGTTGAGCTGTTGATCACTCTATTGAATGGATTGCTGAAAGAGGGCACCTTTTGGAGTCGGTTGAAGACAACGGTGCATAAAACACATGGGCCTGCTCTTAATCTCAGGACGCCATGGGAGAAAGCGCGTGACCTTCTAGTATTCTTGAATACTAGAGATGATTCTTTATTCACCATGGAAGATTTGTGCTAATTATGCATACAGAGGTAGAGATGTAACAGTCGAATTTGCTCTATGTTTAAAGTGTATCAAACCTGACATTAGCTACTTGCAAATGTGTGCACAACTGTCAGTTGATTGATCGAAGCAGCCCTGTTGCATTATCTTTTATAGTTCCAAGTTCTTGTGTTTTAAGCTCAGAATGAAACCTGTATGTGTATTTGCTCAAGTATTTCA
Source organism: Triticum dicoccoides (assembly GCF_002162155.2). Lineage (NCBI taxonomy): Eukaryota > Viridiplantae > Streptophyta > Magnoliopsida > Poales > Poaceae > Triticum > Triticum dicoccoides. The sequence goes on along the minus strand of NC_041389.1, from coordinate 220,746,896 downwards.
TGCTGTTTTTTCTTGATTGTGGGGGAGGCGACCCTGGAAAGTGCACAAGGAGGATCGGCTGTAAGGCTCGATGTTGGAGATAGCACAGTTATTCTTAAATGAACTGCTTGCCAAACCTCAGTGTTCAGTGTGGTTGAATCAAAATTGCGGCATGGTAAGAAAATAAGTGTACTTACTTTTTGAGATATCTTTCACTTCTGGTTAATCTTGCTATGTTCCTTTTGCAACTTTGCAAGCATAGAACTAGCATGATATCTCTCTAAGAGTCTTGGTTAGCTTACTCTATCTATTACTTATCTGGGGGATAGAGGTGTGTATTATGTATGCAGATTTACACTGATCAGACTATTTGAAGTTCCATGTGCATGTTGGTGCTTACTGATTTTCCCAATTCTTAGTATCCATGTGCATCTCAATATATCTTCTGTTCACAACTAAGGGGCACTGATCACTAGCAATTTGAGGCAAGTCCATTTACTCCCATGTCAATGTTGTCCTGCAAAAAATAAGGTTTTTCCTGCAACCAATGACACTTTATTGCAGACTTCTTTTCCCAAGAAGTGAACGAACAATTGGGCACTAAACCGATGTAAGAGAAGCATGTCGCCCACATATTATGGAGGCAAATATCCATCTGACGCTCAATCTCAAGTTGAACGGAACTAAATTGTTCGCTCCCAGCCACTCACCAAAGCGAGCCGTGATAAGCTTGGCTTGACCTCACACTGCGAGAAAACCCCCAGAACCAGCACCTTTTCCCCATTATCATTCCCCATCTACTTGCTATCCGAAACACCTTCCTCTCGGCTCTTCCTGATGGCTGATGACGGCGACTGATGGCGTTCTGCACAGAACGTACAAGCACCGCCTTGATTATGTGTCCTTCAAACGCAACGTACCTCATCAATATGTACAAGGTGGAAACTGAGGTGACTGAGGAAGAACTTCAAGAGAAGTTGTCCAAAAGGCCCAAGAAGAAGGGGCAAGAGGATGTGGCCAAGGTTCCCAAAGCCATCGGAGCTGGAAACCACCCCAAGATTGTGTAATAATGAGTCTACATCTTAACATCAGTCAAAGGGTAGCAATGCTGCAATTGTCTAGTTTGGGGATTGGTTGCAGTGTGTGTGCTGGGGTTATCAATTTCAGAGCATGTAAAGTGACTGCTTATGAGCCAGTGTGGCATCTTTTGTATGATGGTCTTTTTCTTCCTATTACTGAATCCTGGAACTGGTACTTGTATGAGGATGTTGGTACTATTATGGTTTAATTTGAAAGTCCTATGTTGCACCTTATCAAAATGATTTTGGACCTCTTTTACATTAATGAATGTGATGGGCTGTCTGATCACAACTTGATCACAAGGCTAAAGTGCAAGGGTTTTACAAACAGTTCACAGTTAGGTTCTTATACCAAGGGGTGGTTCCTCGTATATCAAGTAAAATGAAATTTGGTTTATAACGAATAGAAACAGGTCTTGGAACAACTGAACTGGAATGTAAGGGGTTTAAATGCCCCAGAGGAGTGGTTGGCTATTAGACAAAAAGTTGAAGAAAGTGCTGCTGGTATTCTGTGCATTCAGGAAACAAAGAGAGAAAATTTTGATCTTGCTTACATCAACAACTTTTGCCCACAAAGATTCAATAAATTTGAATATCTGCCTTCCATTGGGGCTTCTGGAGGTATTTTAACAGCTTGGAATGGAGCTTTAGTTACTGGTGAAATGTTTTTTCAGAACAAGTTCTCACTATCACTGCAGTTCACTTGCAACACCACCTCCAAATCCTGGATTCTCACAAATATTTATGGGCCTTGCAACCCTGAGGATAAATTGGAATTCATAGACTGGTTTAGTAATATTCAAATGCCTAATGAGGTGGATTGGATAATCATGGGAGATTTTAACTTCATTAGATCACCTAAAGATAGAAACAGACCTGGAGGGGATGTTTATCAAATGTTATTATTCAATGAAACTATTAGTAACCTGGGGCTAATTGAACTCTGTCTCAAAGGTAGACAATTCAACTGGAGCAACATGCAAGACAACCCTCTTCTTGAGAAATTAGATTGGTTCTTCACTTCTGCAGCTTGGATGACTAGCTACCCTGACACCACTGCTCTTCCATTAGCAAAACCCATTTCTGATCATCTTCCATGTGTAATCAAAATTGGCACCAGTATACCTAAGTCAAAGGTTTTCAGGTTTGAAAATTATTGGTTAAAATACAGTTCCTTCAAAGATATTGTTCAAGCAACCTGGAATATTCCTATGGGTTACACTGACCCTGCCAAGAAAATCAATGCAAAGTTCAAAAACTTGAGAAGAGCTTTAAAATTGTCGACCAAGAGCTTGTCATGCCTTAAAAAGCAGATTGAGGACTTAAATGCCTATATTTTCATGTGGGACATGATGGAGGAATGCAGAGACCTCACTATTTTTGAAGGAAATTGTAGAACTATGTTGAAAGAGTTCTTATTGACAGTCATCAATAATCAGAAGATATATTGGAAGCAGAGAGGTAAAATTAAGGAGTTAAGTTTGGGGATGAAAACACAAAATTCTTTCACACTAGAGCATCAATCAACCACAGACATAATAAAATTGCCATGTTATTGAATGAGGATCAAGTGGAAAATACTGATCATGAAGGAAAAGCTGCAATCTATGGGGGGTTTAAAAAAAAGATTAGGGCAATCTACTGGCCATACAATGCACTTTGATTTGAAGGACCTGTATGAACAAAGAGTGGACCCTAAAGTCTTCCAAGACCTTGAGAAGCCTTTTACACAGGAGGAAATTGATGAGGTGGTAAGAAACCTTCCCACAGACAAATCCCTAGGTCCTGATGGGTTTAATGATGATTTTCTTAAAGCTTGTTGGGATATTATCAAAGTGGACATTTCTGACCTTATTATGGCTTTTCATGCTGGTAATGTAAATCTTGAGAGCATAAACGCATCATTCATCACTCTGATCCCAAAAGAGGAACTGCCAGTCTCCCCTAATGACTTCAGACCAATTTCACTGCTAAATGGAGTGCTAAAAATTATTACTAAGTTGCTGGCTAATAGACTGGTGCAGAGAGTGATTCTTTAGATGGTACACATTAATCAATATGGATTTCTCAAGAACATAGTGATTCAGGACTATCTTGGTTGGGCATATGAATATATACATCAGTGTCACAAATCAAAGGAAGAGATGATAGTAATTAAACTGGATTTTGAAAAAGCCTTTGACACTATTGAGCATCAAGCTATTATTGACATGCTCAGAGCAACGAGATTTGGAGAGAAGTGGATTTCATGGATGCAGTTAATTTTCACATCTGCCTCATCAGTTGTGATGCTGAATGGAGTTCCTGGGAAAAAATTCTATTGCAGAAGAGGAGTAAGACAGGGTGATCCTCTGTCTTACTCCTCTTCTGCAATAGAATCAAACCTAGCACTAATTGATCATTTTAAAGCTATTGCCAGGTGTAATGTGGGAGATGGTAGAAGTGCTTTGTTCTGGGATGACATATGGCACCAATTTTTCCTCAAGCACAAGTTCCATCATCTTCATTTCTTTGTCAGAAATCCACACATAAATGTCCACCAAGTAGTCAACACTGAATATCTTCAAGACCTCTTCCATCTACCATTGAAAACAGAAGCATATGAGGAGTTCTTAGAAATGGAAGACATATGCATCACTTTAAGGCAATATGAATACTTGGATTCAGTGGATACATGGAGTTACATATGGGGAAATGAATTTTATTCTTCCTTTAAGGCATATAATGTACTGATTGGTCACAAAAAAAAACTCCACTACATTTCAATTGGATTTGGAAGAGCTCCTGTCAGCCCAAACACAAAGTGTTCTTCTAGATGCTCTTACATGATAGAGTAAACACAAGAAACCTTTTAAGAAGAAAAGTTTTGAATCGGAAGGTTATAACTGTACAATGAGGGACTGTCAGCAAGAAGAAACATTACATCATCTATTTTGGGGGTGCCCTTTTGCCATTCAATGCTGGGATTTCATCTGTCCAACCAAAACTCCCAATCTATCAGTGTTAGAAACATACCAAGATATCAAGGACAAGCTCAACTATCCATATTTCATGGAGATCATTATTTTAGGGTCATGGGCTATATGGATAACCAGGAACAATAAGATCTTTGAGAATATAACTCCCTCATTTCAAGGCTGGAAATTCATCTTCGTGGAGGATCTCAAATTACTCAAATTCAGGATGAAGAAAAAATATGACTTGCAATTTTCTAATTGGTTGGAGTCCTTGTTGAATTGTATCTTCAGTAGTAGACTTCAGTAGATTTTGTTTCTAGCTCTATTAGCTTGTTAGCTTGTTAGCTCTCTTTTAGCTTTCTTATTTTTCTTCTTCTTTCTTATTTAGTTTTCTCTTCTTTCTTCTTCTGTTCTTTTTTTCCTTTGTAGTTCTCTGGGCTTATCTCAAGCCTATCATACTATATTTGTTCTCTTTTTCTTTTAATAAAAGTTGCAGTGGGGGTTTACCCTACTATTTATAGTAAAAAAAAGGTGCATTGCGCCTCTTTCATTGGGATATACAACCACAATCAGTCCCTCTTCTTTGGTTGTGGATTCATCAGAAAAGACATAGCGAGCTACACATGGCTAATCAGTACTTCCTTTGAGTGCATGGGCGGTGTCGCGCCTCTCAATATAATAAAATATCAAGTTTTAGGGATGCGTGGAGGCATCGAGAAGGTGTTCCCATTGACAATCCAGAGGCATCATCGATGTCACATTTTGAGAAAGCCCAAGAAACACTTGGACCCTTGTTTGCTGAACATTCAGAGCTCTAAAGAGCGTTTGAGCTATGCATGAGCCATAGGTTGACCCTAGAAGATTTTGAGAGAATTTGGATGGCGATGATCGAAAAGCATCAAGTGCATGACAACGAGACGCTCACAACCCTTTGGGACAAGCGACAATTCTGGGATCCAGCCTATTTCATACAATGCTTCTACCCACTTCTGCAACCAACCGCTTTCTCTCAACTAGAAAGGTGTTGGGCTTTCAAGTGTAAGGGTTTGCAGCAAGCAACAATTTCCCTCAAGTGACTTCAAGATTTATCGAACCAACATGAGCTACACATTTACAATCAAGGATCAGTACCTACACACGCAAAGCAAAACTCTCTTTTGTCCCCAACAAAACTAGCGAGGTTGTCAATCTCACTAGCCTGGTAGTTACAAAAGGAACTAAACACAACAGTGGAAAGATTGTATGGAGACTATAGGAAAATAAATGCAAGGAAAGTAAAAGAGGTTAAAAGCTTTATGGATGAAGATGGACAAGGATCCATAGGTACACTAGTGGTCACTTAAAAAAGCAACGATGTGGTGAACAAATTACATTTGGGCAACGATTAAATTGCAATATTTATGAGTATGATTATTCATGTCAAAATTAGCATATGAGCATCACGTCTGTAAATCTATAGACTGTTATCCATCTGCATCTATAATTTATACTCCACCCCAAGATCGCTATCCAACATGCATCTCAAAGTATTAAGTAAAATAGAGTATTTCAACATTGAAAGGAAAGCACACTTTTTATGATCTTGTGATGGGATGCAAACCATAAATTAAAACACTATGAGCATCATCATAAGGGGCAGTATTAAAGTCATGTTCCTTTTCATTAAATTCTCACACATCCAAACTTAAGCGCATCACAACCTCTGGTTCCCTATGTGAAGAGCCTATCTTTTACTTTTATGTTGAGTCAACTTCTTATTTCAACCTCATTTATTCTCCACTTAGTAAACCGTGTATGTTGGGGAAAGATATAGGCACATATATCTAGTTGAATATACATGATCATGGTTCACTATTGTTGACATTATCCCCGAGATAAGTAATTTGGAAAGTTATAAGCATCACTAAAACTATATCTTCCTTTGTGTCCAATTGAAAATGTTTATTCTAAAAATATACTCCCGAGTGCTAATAATCATCGTCAACACACCCACATCCGCCATTCTATCCTCTTATGGGCCCATGTGCACTACTGCAGGATGCTGCTAACGCGACACTACGATCAGAGACCCTTTGACGAAACTATGTGTGATGCATTAATCGCAAACGGTGATGTGAAAAAACGGTTAAAAAGATGCAAAATATTTGCGATGGTGGAGACATCAAACACGGTTTAGATTTTAGTTGTGTGTGCGATGCAGGGCATACGTTTGATCCATACGACCTGTTTGCAATGAGACAGAACAACAAAACCGGGCAGCCATATCGAGGTGTATGTGATATACGACATACAGTTCGCTCAGATGAACTGTTTGCTATTAGGGAATGCAACAGAAATGGTTAGCCAGATCAAGGTGTGTGTGATATACGGCATACGGTTCACTCGGACGAACTATTTTCGATTAGGAAACACAACAGAAACCGTTCAACTTAACAAGATGTGTGTGATATGCGGCATGCAATTCACATAGATGAATTGTTTGCAATGAGACAAAAGAACACAAACGATTCATATAAACAAGATGTGTGTGATACGTGGCAAAAAAAACCACTCGGATGAACTGTTTGCGATGAGAAATTATAACATAGACGATTACTACAGTTAATTCGTGTGCGATTCTGTCTATACAAACAACTTTTAAAAATGCAAACTAGTTGCTTGCAGTGGCTAGGAATATCGCACACGATGCGTCTGTGAGTACTCGTGTGCGATGATTAGTAAGTTACACATACATTTCCTTATATTAACACGTGCGTGAATTTGCAATATGGACAATTAATATGCAAATGCCTTATGGACATCAGTGCTGATCCCGACGTCGAAAACATGGACGTCCTCTACTCTACCGCTCTATCGGGCACACGCTTAAACTCAATGAACTGTGTACGATACTAATACTTTCCATGAAAATTTAAGAATTTGGCTAACAACATTTGAGTAATATATATATATATATATATATATTTATATTTATATTTATTTATATATATATAGTGGTTACACTATTCGACAAAAGGAGGATCTTCGTAACACGGTTTTGACAACCATATGGTCCATATCTACATACTTAACATATTAACAACTATCACATTTTAAGAGGCTGAGGGCCGACAACCACAACTATTCGCTGGAAGCAGCTTGATCACGGCGACTCGGCATCTCGTCAATGAAAAGGAAGAACCCTCCTATGCCTTGGTGGAGCCTGAGTAGAACAATATCTCCAATTTTCCAATATGAATGCATTGCCAAGAAAAACAAGAACTTGTTAATTTGAATGGTTCCATTTCTGAGGGAAATGTAGTACCTTGCAATCGATCCAGGGACAGCTACAGCGGGCAATTTCTGTTGAAATGTAGAATAAAAACCAATTGTAACATACTGTTGAAGATATATATAGTTTGTGAGCATCAACATAAAAATAAGACTTTGTATCAGCGTTTTGTGCACACAATTGGTCTTGTTCAATATGTGCACCATAGGTATAATTAATTCCATCCAAAATCTAGCGTTCATACGCCGTGCTATCTCTATCAGATTATCAACAAATTTTATGACATGTTTCAAGTCTTTTCAGTGAAATTTGGTACGCTTAGTAACATACAGGCCGTTAACTATGCATCCAACATATCTTGCTTAAAAGGTGAAAATGTATTATTTATTTAGAACATGGTAGAAGAATATATATATAGTGCGCATAAATTGGTAAATAGAATTTGTTACTGCCTAGGAACGGAGTCAGAAAATGAAATCACAATTGGTTGCTTAAATAGTGATCAATTAGTCAGAACAAATACCCCGATTTTGCTAAGTAATATGCCAGCATGGAGAAAGTTGAAAGGACGCTAACCTCGATCAGATTTTGATCGGCTGATGACGTTGGGGAAGTAAACATCCATGTTAATTAGACCAGGCTGTGGTGCACGCACTAGAATTTTATTGCCAGCTTTCAGTTCATAACACATAGACATTTTTCTCCAAAGGTCCGCATCAAAATAGGAGTAACCATCTTTATCAAATTTTATGCTAACTGTCATCGTAAATCCATGTCGCGTTGTCAATATGACATCCATGGAGCCATCAACAAAGTAAAGCCCAAGATTTCCTTCTACTCCTGTTCTTGCAAAGCAAGGGATGTACTGCTTGAAATAAAAATTAAGATTAAATTAGATGTATTGAAATAACAGAGCAAGATGCAAATATGGGAGTAACTGATAGAACAGGTCAATATATAGCTGGAAAAAAGTACAAAAATATATAATGTAACAAAGATTTGATGCAAATATGAGAGTAAATGTATGAACAATACATCATAAATTTTCCTAATATAGGGGGGAAATCGGCTTCGACATCTAGGATGCACGTGGCACCATACCTTTTATCCAAATGTAGCAATAGACGGTATATGTTCACAAATTTAGGCCATGCCGACCATGGTAGGGTGAGATTGAACATAACGAGCGCTCGTTGAAGTCATCCGGAATGGTGAGATAGAACTTCGTTTCCAACTGGCCGTGACCACACTTGCCCGATTTGTGCTCGCACTATGGACACATGAATGAAAACCCTTGAATCAGCTAGAAGGAAAATGAATCCACGGCAATTTTCGTCGGTTGATTAACAGCGAGGGACGGACTGCGATAAGAGATGAGTGAATATTTTGCTAAATTGATTACCTTCTCCATGAGAAAAATCCCCGGCCCAATCCCGCAGAAAACCCTAGTCGACTAGAGTCTAGAATGTGGGTGCAGATAGGCGACGGCAAGCGGTAGGGGCAAAATCCTGTGCGTTTGGAGCGTGACCTCTGCCTATTGACGACAGTCGTCGAGCTTAGGATGGCCGCCGCGATAGAAGTTGATGAGTTGCGGAGGAGTCCATGGAGAGTGGGTGGGGACAAAGTGGGCGAGGGTTTTCTTTTTTCCTTTTGCATGTGTGGGTGAACACACACGGTTCGCAGATGCGACGGAGATGAATCGTGTGCGATAGTATATCTCACCGAGATTGAAGGGGAATTCAAATTTCCTTTGTCCTTCCATGAGTTTTTTCTACGATGAACATAAACCCTGCAAATCACCGTGTTCAAATTTGGCACTTTTCCGGGTTCGTTTACCATATTTAGGGGATTATGTGCATTTTCTAGGCATTAATGCACATAATACAAATTCAAACAATCGGTGCATGAAAAGGTGCAGGAGAACGGTCTGGAAAACCATGCTGGTGCTATTTAGTAAATTCTCATGCCTTTTACAAGGAATGGGCAAAGATTTCACAGAAATGTGTGGCAATAGTCAACCACAAATGCGTCGTTTATTGGTTTTTCAGTTGTTGAAAAATGAAATCCATGCTTGAAAAGCATGACGGCTGGCATGGTGCCATGGTATGGCATCACCATGCCCTGGTAAAAATTTGAGAAGGTTTGGCTTATGTCATCGTGCACGCCCTTCATAAATCGAACCATCACCGAGGAAGTTTCATGGTTTTGAGGGGGAATCACCAAGATTGAAGGGGCCGGGAATCCAAATTTCCTTCCTAGTTTGTCATTCAATCTTTTTTTCTACGATCAACATACCCCTCCAATGCAACATGTTCAAATTTGGCATTTTTCTGAGCTCATTTATTATATTTAGGGGATTATGTGCATTTTCTAGGAATTAATCCACATAATTCAAATTCGAACAATCGGTGCATGAAAAGGTGCATAAGAACGGTCTGGAAAACCATGATCGTGGTATTTAGTAAATTCTTATGCCTTATACAAGGAATGGTCAGAGATTTCAAGGGAATGTGTGGCAATATTCAACCACAAACGCATCGTTTATTGAGTTATCAACTATAGAAAAATGAAATACGTGCTTGAGAAACATGATGCATGGCATGGTGCCATGGTATGGCCTCACGTGCCCTGGTAAAAAGCTGAGAAGGTTTGGATTATGTCGTCATGCACGCCCTTCATAAAATCGAACCATCACCGAGGAAGTTTCATGGTTTTGAGGGGAAAATCGCCAAGATTGAAGGGGAATCCAAATTTCCGTCCTAGTTTGTCATTCAGTTTGTTTTCAACGATCAACATACCCCCTCCAATGCAACATGTTCAAATTTGGCATTTTTTCGGGCTCATTTACCATGTTTAGGGGATTATGCGCATTTTATAGACATTAATGCACATAATTCAAATTCGAGCAATCGGTGCATGAAAAGGTGCACATGAACAATCTGGAAAACCATGCTCGTGCTATTTAGTAAATTCTCATACCTTTTACAAGGAATGGGTAGAGATTTCAAGGAAATGTGTGGCAATAATCAACCACAAACGCGTCGTTTACTGGGTTATCAACTATAGAAAAATGAAATACATGCTTGGAAAACATGACGCCTGGCGTGGTGCCATGGTATGGCCTCACCATGCCCTGGTAAAAATTTGAGAATGTTTGCCTTATTTCATCATGCACGCCTTTCATAAATCGAACCATCATCTAGGAACTTTCATGGTTTCGAGGGGGAAATCACCAAGATTGAAGGGGAATCCAAATTTCCTTTGTCCTTTGTCCATGAGTTTTTTCTACGATGACATACACCCTGCAAATCACCATGTTCAAATTTGGCACTTTTCCGGGTTCATTTACCATATTTAGGGGATTATGGGCATTTTCTATGCATTAATGCACATAATTCAAGTTCAAACAATCGGTGCATGAAAGGGTGCACAAGAACGGTTTGGAAAACCATGCTCGTGCTATTTAGTAAATTCTCATGCCTTTTACAAGGAATAGGCAGACATTTGTTTATTGGGTTTTCAACTATAGAAAAATGAAATAAATGCTTGAAAACATGACGCCTGGCATGGTGCCATGGTATGGCCTCACCATGCCCTGGTAAAACTTTGAGAAGGTTTGGCTTATGTCGTCATGCACACCCTTCATAAATCAAACCATCACTGAGGAAGTTCCATGCTTTTGAGAGGGAAATCACCAAGATTGAAGGGGAATCCAAATTTTCTTCGTTCTTTCCCCTTAAGTTTTTTTCTATGATGAACATACACCCTGCAAATCACCGTGTTCAAATTTGGCACTTTTCCTGACTCATTTACCATATTTAGGGGATTATCTGCATTTTCTAGGCATTTAGCGCATATAAATCTAATCCAGCTACAGTTGCACGGGTGTGATGTGAGGGATGTGGATTGTCGTTCGATCGCGGCGCATCCTACAGTGCACACGCGCGATCTGCGTGGCTGGGTTCCAGCCAATCATAACTCAACACACAATAGGTTCAGCGCACACTGTTTCCGGAGGCGACGGAGATGAACCATGTGCGATAATGAATGAGTAAGATTGTAAGGGAAGCCAAATTTCCTTCGTCGTTTGTCATTGAGCTCTTAAAAACCACCGCACTGTACGACTGTCCGGCCACTCCGTCCCAGAGCTCTATCCAAATGTCGTTCATGGCACCGCGACGCATAGTAACTGGTAAGGAAGCGATGGCATCCCGCCGCGTGCGTTCCTCGCCGCCCGTGGCCGCACATGTGGTAAGGAAGCCATGACATCCGGCCATGCTGAGTTCATCGCTGCCGGTGGCCGGACAAGTACGTGGGCTAACTTTAATGCTGCCATGGCTGAATGGGTAGTTGATCTAGAGGTGGCCAAAGCCGCACAGAAGGAGCGGAGAAGGCAGAAAGTAGTCAAGAAAAGAGAGTCCCGCCGCCACAAGAAAGAAGAGGCCGCACGCTGTGCTGAGGAGAGCTCGGCGGAGATCGAAGCACGGTGGGCTGCCGCCTACAAGGCCGGGAAGGAGAACAATGGCGTCTGGCTAGCATGTGAGAAGCAAGGTAGTCAGAGTCGGATCGATTTTCCTTACACAGAATCGAGTCGTGGAATCAAGGATTCTACTAGATTTACTCAAATAAGATATTTTGTATCCACGGAAGAAATTTATATAGAGTTTTGACACTAAATATAGAGAAAAGACGTACACATCAATGCGTTCTATTCCACTTCTTTTTATGGCTAACCTACTATTAGCTTGGATGTATGGAACATATATGAGAGGCAAATATATAGATCATTGAAATCTTCGACGCACGAAATCTTGACGCATCCTCCTTCCCACGCCAATTCTATTTGTCGACAAGTCTGATCCTCAATTTTGATCTAGGTTTTCAGAGCCAGATCAAAGGTGTTGGCGGCTGAGCATTTGGGCTTGGGTGAGTTATATAGGGCCATAAGGCATGTGAAAATGGTTTGGATGAATGCATACTATTTTGCTACAACTAAACAAATGACTTAGATAAATTGGTAGAATCGGAAATAGTCCATAGCATAGCCGGGATTCTACAGTTTTGTACATGATTCTACAATTTGGATCGCGACTCAACATGGATTCTACCTGATCCGGATTCATAGTGGGACTTAGATCGACATGGTTCCATAGGGTCGTGAAGTCGTAGAATTCTAGGAGTCGAGTCAGGATTCTGACTACCTTGGTGAGAACGAGTGTCACTCATAAGTTTATATAATTAATTGCGAGCATCTACTAGTACTACATACGTACTAGTTTTATAGCAAATTACTAGTAGTACTTTAAGTTGGTACTATCTATGATTGACGTACAATGTTGGTAAGTGCATCCTTTGAGGGCTTTGAGCATTGATTAGCATGTGTTCACTGAAGTTTTGTAGCCGCACCCCGGCCCTAAATAATCCTGAAATGTCCGCCCACAACCACCGGATACTAGAGCTGGCCGCAGCTAGTTTTTAGTCCTACCCGCGCGAGTTAGCCGCACACCTCCTTAAATTGTCGTGTCGGCGGATGGCAGCAACCTTCTCTCTTGTTGCATAGGATCAAATCTGGCTATGCGAGTGAGGCAGGTTGACACTTGATTGCATTTCATAAACCGATGATTTTTCATCGGTGTCACCTTGCCTCATTCATGTACATTGAATAATCCTGATACAATGAAAGAGATTTTGAAATTAGGTGCGATTGGAGATGCTGATAGATATAAAAATTATTAGAAGATCACAAAACACACGGTTTCTATGGTGTACCCGTGTGCGTTTTTTGCGTTAATGATCCATAGGTCAGTAACCTGTGCGATGTTTCCTAATAAAGCAAGCGTACCATTGACCAAAAAAATCAACTACACGTGTACATTTTTTGGAGACGGGATTTGCCAATTTTCTCTTTTCTCGCACACGAGTATTTTACGCGCTTCGTCTGTGTTGTGTGTTTCCGGCGCCCAAGTTTCAAGTTTCGCAGCAAAATTTTCATTAGGCGCACAATTTTAGAATTTATTCCTCCCACCACATCCCCACCCATCAAATTTCCTCAGTATCTTCCCCTCCCCCCCCCTACCGGCAGCTCAAACCACCGTCGCCGCAACCACAACTTCAACCACATCTACTTTCTGCCCGAGCATCGTCGATCCAGTCAGGTAACCCACCGATCTCTATCATGGCCCTGGCCTGATTGCTTACATGGCGCCTGCAAAACATCCTCATGCCTCCAAATCCCCACCGCCCCTACCTCCAGAGCATCGCTGTGTAAGCCCAACCACATATGATGTGGAGGTCGAGGAGCTGATGGCGGTCGATGGCGGGAAGGCCGCTATATGTGTTTGTTGGGGAACGTAGTAATTTCAAAAGAAGTCCTACGCACACGCAAGATCATGGTGACGCATAGCAACGAGAAGGGGAGAGTGTTGTCCACGTACCCTCGTAGACCAAAAGCGTAAGCGTTAGCACAACGCGGTTGATGTAGTCGTACGTCTTCACGATCCGACCGATCACGTACCAAACATACGGCACCTCCGAGTTCAGCACACATTCAGCTCGATGACGTCCCACGAACTCCGGTCCTGCAGAGCTTTGCGGGAGAGTTTCTTCAGCATGACGGCGTGATGACGGTGTCGATGATGCCACTGACGCAGGGCTTCGCCTAAGCATCGCTACGATATTACCGAGGTGGAATATGGTGGAGGGGGGCAACGCACACGGCTAAGAGATCAATGATCAATTGTTGTGTATAGAGGTGCCCCCTGCCCCCGTATATAAAGGAGCAAGGGGGGAGGCGGCCGGCCAGGAGGAGGGCATGCCAAGGGGGGAGTCCTACTCCCACCGGGAGTAGGACTCCACGTTTCCTTGTTGGAGTAGGAGAAGGGAAGGAAGGGAGAGAGGAGGAGAAGGAAAAAGGGGGGCGCCACATGTCGTGGTTCTAAGACTGACAATAGAAAGGGGGGTAGGTATGGAGAGGCAAGATCTCAGCTATGGTGAAGGTGTACACACAAGGTTTACGAGTTCAGGCCCTTCACGGTGGAAGTAACAGCCCTACGTCTAGGTGCCCGGAGGCGGTCGATTGGATTATGCCCGTGATATTACAGAGGGTGCGAACCCTTGTGCCAGTGGAGCAGGGTGGCTTATATAGAGTTCACCAGGACCCCTCCCGCCCTCCATTACAAGGGAGTAAATGTACATAAAGTGCTGGCGTTACTGGTAACGCCAGCCTTAAGTGCTATTAATGGCCTTAAAGACTACGGAGTGAATGCATGTCCGTTGCACGCTGAGTGACTCCTGGTCTTTGGGAGGTCGAGTGATTCTCTTGTTAGTCGAGTGACAGTAGGTAGGGAAACTCTCGAGTGACATGATGTTGAGTGGATTGCACTCGACACCTTTGACCGGGGGTCTCATGGAGTCTCTTGACCTTCTTGCCTTCTTGGGTAGGACATATAGGTCAGGCCTATGACCCTACCCCAGGTCTGTATCATCACCAGTAGCCCTCGAATGGATTAATGTATGAGTGAAAAGTAGGTTGAAGTTGAATCCGCTCCGAGCTTCGTGTCTTCATGAGTATCTTCTGCGAGACTGAACGCCTGTGTCGATACTTCGGTGTCGACTCAGTCGCCTTGATCCATTCAGTGAGCTGTCGATTGAACTGGTGACCTCATGTGTCGAGTGCTGTGTTGGAGCGCGGGATCTTGGGCGCGATTGTCAGCAGTGTATCCCGGATTTTGCGGGATACAAAATTTCGGGGAAGTGCGCAGGGGGGAGAGCGCCAAAACAGGCGGACCGGATAAGTAGCGATGCCTCGATTACCGCACCGCCTTTTTCGCCACGTATGCCGCGCGCAACTGTTGCGGGATTTGACGGGATTTCCTGGTCCCACGCGTCAGCCACTCAGAGATGGCCCTTTATAAGGCGACGGGTCCGAGGCGCTGGTACTGTGCACGCCTATTCCTTCTTCTTTCTCCTCTGCTTCTCCACCGCGTCCAGCTCCTCCGCTCTCGAGGCCGCTGCTCTCCAGCCATGGTGAAGGACAGGACGGCGGCGCTAGAGCGCGCTAAGAAGGCGACGGGGGCAGCGAAAGGCAAGAAGCAGACCCGTGGGTCATCGTCGCGTGCGGGGCTGCCGCTGGGCTGGATCCAGGGCGATTGGATCCGGTCTTCGATCCGGCAGGAGGATCTAGCCGAACTGGAGGAGTCTGGATTGGTCGCCAAAGGAGCGGCGCGGCTGCCGAAGGGGGAGATGAAGCCGAAACCTCGACCGGGTGAGTGCGTTCTGCTCGCCACCCACGTCGATCGGGGTTTCTCGCTCCCTCCGCATCCTTTCTTCCGGGGATTCTTGAACTTCTTTGGCGCTCAGCTCCACCATTTTTCTCCCAACACCATCACATATTTAGCTGCGTTTGTATCGATGTGTGAGAACTTCTTAGGGTGTCGACCGCACTAGGGTCTTTTCAAACACATCTTCACCATTCGTTCCCAGTCGGTAAAAAAGGCGAAGTCGAGTGACTCAAAAACCCACGTCATCTAGATGTGTGGGGGTTTAGGTATCCAAAAGAGGAATAGGAGTGCCTTTCCCGCCATGACTCTCCCTGAATCTGTTAGAGGCTGGCAGTCGACCTGGTTCTACTCCCAGGACGTCGCAGCTCCGGGTTAGTCGACTGGTCTTCCCCCCTTCTCGTTTGACCGTGTTCAGACTCCTGCCTCACTGAAAGTAACCGCTGATGAGACCATGGAGACGAGGATGTTGGTGGATAGAGTGATCCAACTCATCAATGATGGTGTTACCGGCATGGACTTGTTGGAAGTGTTCCTCAGTCGACGCATCCAACCTCTCCAAGCCTGCGATCACCCGATGTGGTTGTATTCTGGACCGGATGACACTACTCGGGTCCATCGAGAAGAAGTGTCGTCTGAAACCGTAGCTTTGTGGCTGAGGGGCATCACATGCAAGCAGGACAACCCCAGAGGATCTAGGAGAGTGGTCCCCTTCAGCGAGGGAAACCCGCCCGACAAGGTATACTTTTTGTTCCGACTGCTTCCCGCTCATGCTCCGACTGTACTTGATGTTGACTGACTCTCGTTTGACCAATTTGTTCTGCAGTATTCACTGAGATTCATTCGATGCCCAACAGTGAACAAGCTTTGGAGCAGGGCCAGGAGGGGGAGGACAGTGCGTAGGAGAGTGGTGCGTGGGAGTCTCCAGGAGAAGATGAGGAGGAGGAGAGCGAGGAGTCAGACGAGAAGGAAGAAGTCGACTCGGCGCCGCGCTCCGAACATCGATCCAAATAGCAGCAAGATCCGGCTGGCAGGCGCGGGAAAAGCGTGGGCCCGAGTGCCAATACTCAGAAGCACACTCGGACGTCGACTCCGGAGCCGACGGAGAAGGTGGCCAAGCAGCCTAAAGTTGCTCCTCCCAAGGCCCGGAAGACATTGCCGCGAATTAAGATGGACGTTCCCGTTGCTTCGGGGTGAGTATCTCGCTTGCGTTTTCGTAGGTCGACTGAAGATTTTCTTGTTCTGACCGACCACTTCATGTGTCCTTCCAGTCCCACCTCTGCTACCACTGACATGGACATTGACAAGGCACTAGGAGACGAAGAGGCCACCTCACGAGCTGGTAAGTTCGTTCAACCAAGTTCTATTTAGTCGAGTGGGTGGTCAATAGACTGGAAATTTGATACTTCTCTCTTTATGTAGCTCCGTAAGAGATCGTTGTGCTTCCTGATGACAAAGAAGAAGAAGTGCCTCTACAGGAGAGGAGGAAGAAGAGTGGAGGCTCAAGCAGGAGGAGGCTTGAAGTCCAAGTCCCTCAGTCGACACCGGTGCCTGAGGCGATAGTCGAACGTTCCGAAGGGCCGGTTCGGACGAACGTCACATTCGCTAACCCACTGAGGTCTGATCGTCCATCGGGGTCGACTGCACAAACACCTACTGCACCGGTGCAACTCCACTCGTCTGACCCAATAAATACTTCGACCACTCTGGAGCCATCCCTCTTTGCTACATATCAAACTCCAGACGACTCGCCGGGCGCCGCTAGGGAAGCTCTTCGTCAGGTGAACCTTGTCATGGAGCAGGTGAAAGTGATGCATGAAGCTAGTCATGTAGCTTACAACGCCAGCACTGCCCTTCAGACCAATGTTCAGGTCAGCAAAATTCCGACTGAACTTTTGAGTGTTGCTTTATATCTGATCACCCACTGGGTGTTCCTTCGTTTATAACTCAGGAAATCTTCAATTCTGCACTGTTCGAATCAGTGGGGGCATGCCGAGTGCACCCACTGGGTGTAGTCCCCGAGACCACGGTCGGCTGCTGGCAGTCGACTGAGGTCTAATGATGTATCTCTCTCTCTCTCTCTTTTGAACTCATGCTGGGCAACTATTGTTGAGTATTGATCTGATCCAGTGGGGGCACGCTAAGTGCACCCACTGGGTGTAGTCCCCAAGACTACTGTTGAATATTTGATTCGGCAGTAGTCTTAGAGTAATTCTTCTCCTTCACTGTCGCTTATATCTGTCGACTGACATGTCTGTCTTTCTGGCTGCAGAGGTCTTTGATCTTGGAGCTCGGCTCACCGAATTAAAGAAGAAGCATATCAGCGTTGAACTTGACCTCGAACTCGTGAAGAAGAATCTGAAGACTGCTCAAGAAGAAACGACCATAATGGGAGGTAATCACTCGACCATTTTGTCTGCTTTGTAGCTTCACACTTTGCACTGGTTTTTCTTTCAGTCTCTTTGAACCGAGAGATTTCACACAAGCAGATGTGCGTAGTGAAAATCGCCAACTTCAGTCTCGTCTGAAAAGTGTTGTTTCTTTTGAGAGGATGAAGGAGGCTTTGAAGCAGAAGGATCTGGATCTGGCACGTGCTCAGAAGGAAGCACGCGAGAAGACGAAGCTTGCGGACCAGAAGCTGGCTTTGGTCAGCAAATTAGAGGAGGAGAACGAGAAGCTGAAGACTGCCATCTCGGACGCCAATCAAGAAGTCGAGCAGCTGAAGAAGGACAAGGAGAATTTCGGCCTCAGGACCAAGACAGACAAGCTGGAGTCGTATCTGGAGCAACTCGCCGCGAAACTTGTTCTGAAGCTTGAAGGTATGATCATTCGACTGGAATTAATTTGTCGCCGACTAAACTTTGTTGTCATGCTATGGACTCATCATTTTGCGCAATGGGACAGAACTGTGTCAGGACTTTGAGGCTGAAACCGAGCGGGTCGAGACGGGTCTCGACCCCATCAACTGTCCCGTGAAAGATGATGTTGCAATGAATCTGCTGCGATTGGAGTCGCGCTTAGATGGTGCGGTTGCTTATCTTGCTCGACTGAAGGCGGCGATGGCCCAAGTGGATGCTGAACTCTAGCCTCGGGCAGAAGTGTCTCAAGACCTCGAGTCCCTGATGACTCGACTAAATCAGATTCCAGGCCGAGTGCAAGAGTGGAAGAAATCTTCTGCCCGCTGTGGTGCCGATGTCGCCTTGTCTTTGGTCCGAGTGCACTGCAAGGAGGCTAAGGAAGACAAGCTGGCAGCTCTCAAAGTGGCAGACACTAAGAAGCACTCTTTCCATAACTTCATGGACCCTTCCTCGAGGCAGCCACTCGCATCACCGACAGCATCGATCTCGACAGCTTCTGCGATCCGCCAGTCCTTCTCCGGCTGAGTGATTGGAAAACATTATGCTTCACCTTTATTTGCCTCAAAATGCCGAGTGATTTTGTAACCATTAAAACTCCTTCGGGTCTGGCCCCCGAGTACTTTTAATCTGCGGTTAGGAAACTCTGGATTTATCTTTGAATATGTTGGGTTTGTCTTCGAGCAAAATCTGTTCTTCACTTGGATCTGTTTGTCATCGTCTGATGCAGGTGCTGAAGAAGAATACCCAGTCGACCGATCGGACGGTCCTTGAGCAGCATTGATCAGTTCATCAGCAAGGCACTCAGCAATGGTCTTGACGTTCCTGTCAATCGATTGGACGATCTTTGAGCAGCATTGATCAGCTCATCAGCAAGGCACTCAGCAATGGTCTTGACGTTCCTGTCAACCGGTTGGGTGATCTTTGAGTAGAATTGATCAGCTCATCATCAAGGCACTCAGCAATGGTCTTGACGTTCCTATCAACCGATTGGGCAATCTTTGAGTAGCATTGATTAGCTCATCAGCAAGACACTCAGCAATGGTCTTGACGTTCCTGTCAACCATTGGAGAGGCCTTTGACAATGCGCACAATCTCGTCCTTCTTCTTGATGGTATAGCCTTCGGGGTGGGGGGGAGGTTCAGAACTTGCAAACTTAGGCGAGTGCTGGACTACAGCTAAGCCCCCGAGTGGGAGGATTGCTCCTCACTCGGTAGGATTTTTCAAACTTAGGCGAGTACTGGACTGCAGCTAAGCCTCCGAGTGGGAGGATTGCTCACCACTCGGTAGGATTTTTCAAACTTAGGCGAGCACCGGGCTGCAGCTAAGCCACCGAGTGGGAGGATTGCTCACCACTCGGTAGGATTTTTCAAACTTAAGCGAGCACTAGGCTGCAGCTAATCCCCCGAGTGGGAGGATTGCTCACCACTCGGTAGGATTTTTCAAACTTAGGCGAGCACTAGGCTGTAGCTAAGCCCCCGAGTGGGAGGATTGCTCACCACTCGGTAGGATTTTATCACTTAGGCGAGCACTGGGCTGCAGCTAAGCCCCCGAGTGGGAGGATTGCTCACCACTCGGTAGGATTTTTATCACTTAGGCGAGCACTGGGCTGCAGGTAAGCCCCCGAGTGGGAGGATTGCTCACCACTCCGTAGGATTTTTATCACTTAGGCGAGCACTAGGCTGCAGCTAAGCCCCCGAGTGGGAGGCGGACTCACCACTCGGTAGGATTTTTATCACTTAGGTGAGCACTGGGCTGCAGCTAAGCCCCCGAGTGGGAGGCGGACTCACCTCTCGGTAGGATTTTTTATCACTTCATCTTAGGCGAAACAGATTCGCAGCTAAGGCGATACGTACAAAAGAAATAAACAACAATCACTCAGAAGAAAGTAAATTACGTCTTTTGATAGCCAAACTAAGAGGTATTTCTTATTACATCTCATCAGTCTAGATATTTAAGAGTAAAAAGGGCGGAGCAAATCCGCATTCCAGGCGCGGGGCTCATCTTTATTATGTTTGACGTTGAAGAGACGGTATGCTCTGTTGTGGAGCACCTTGGTGACGACGAAAGGGCCTTCCCAAGCAGGAACGAGCTTGTGAGGTCTCTGCTGGTCCACTCGAAGAACCAGGTCTCCTTCTTGAAATGCCCGACCCCTCACATTTCTAGCATGAAATTGATGCAAGTCTTGCTGATAAATGGTCGACCGGATCAAAGCCATCTCTCTTTCTTCTTCTAGGAGATCGACTGCATCTTGCCGAGCATGCTCTGCTTCTTCTTCTGAGAAGAGCTCGACTTGAGGTGCGTTGTGGAGCAAATCACTGGGGAGCACGGCTTCAGCTCCGTAGACTAAGAAGAATGGAGTCCTTCCAGTCGACCAGTTAGGGGTTGTCCTCAATCCCCAAAGTACTGATGGGAGCTCGTCGACCCAATCCCCTGCTGCATGTTTCAGGTCACGCATCAACCGGGGTTTCAATCCTTTGAGAATCAATCCATTTGCCCGCTCGGCCTGCCCATTCGACTGAGGATGAGCGACCGAACCGTAGTCGACTCTCATGCCTTGGGAGGCACAAAAGGATTTGAATTCTTCAGAATCGAAGTTTGAGCCATTATCCGTGATGATATTGTGCGGGACGCCATATCTGAATATCAATTCTCTGATGAAACTCACAGCTATGCTTGCTTCAAGGCTTTTAATGGGCTTGGCTTCGATCCATTTGGTGAACTTGTCGACTGCTACCAGCACATGAGTAAATCCACTCCTTCCCGTCCTCAGAGGTCCAACCATGTACAGTCCCCAGACGGTGAAAGGCCGGACGAGTGGAATTGTTTTCAGAGCTGACGCAGGTTTATGAGACATGTTGGAGTAAAACTGACAGCCTTCACACTTGTCCACTATTTCCTTAGCCATCTCGTTGGCCCGCGGCCAGTAAAATCCGACTCGGTATGCTTTGGCCATGATGGTCCGAGAGGACGCGTGGTGACCACAGGTTCCCGAGTGAATATCATTGAGGATCACTCGACCTTCCTCTGGCGTGATGCACTTCTGGCAGACTCCAGTTGCACTTTCTCTGAACAACTGCCCCTTTATCATAGTAAAGGCCTTAGATCGCCGGACGATTTGTCGAGCCTCTTCTTCATCCTCCAGAAGTTCTTTCCTAAGAATGTATGCAATGTATCGCACTGTCCAGTCGGGAGTAATGACCAAAACCTCCATGATCAAGTCGACCACGGCTGGGATTTCGACTTCGGTCGGATCCATGGCACTCTTGGGCTGTGGCGACTCTTCAGTGAAGGGATCCTCCTGAACTGAAGGTGAATGAATATGTTCCAGGAACACATTGCGGGGAATGGCTTCTCTCTTTGAACCTATCTTTGCCAACTCATCTGCAGCTTGATTTTTCAATCGGGGTACATGGTGAAGCTCCAACCCTTCAAATTTCTTTTCCAGCTTCCTAACGGCATTGCAGTAGCCAGTCATGGCTGGACTTCTGACATCCCACTCCTTCATCACCTGATTAACCACCAAATCTAAGTCGCCATATACCACGAGGCGACGGACGCCGAGTGAAATGGCCATACGCAACCCGTATAAAAGTGCTTCATATTCCGCCTCGTTATTGGAGGAATCAAAATGAATCTGGAGAACATAGTTAAGCTTGTCTCCACGGGGGACACCAATACTACTCCAGCACCTGATCCGTTCAACATCTTGGAGACATCGAAGAACATAGTACAATGTTCCGAGTGAACTTGAGTCGGTAGTTGCTGCTCAATCCACTCGGCAAGGAAATCCGCGATTGCTTGGGACTTGATAGCTTTCGTTGCCTCAAACTTGATGTCCAGTGGAAGGAGTTCAATCGCCCATTTTGCCACTCGACTAGTTGCATCCCTGTTATTCAGAATCTCAAACAACGGTGCGTTACTGACGACCGTAATAGAGTGATCAGAGAAGTAATGTGCAACCTTCTTCATGGTCATGTATATTCCATAGACAAGCTTCTGATAATGAGGATATCGTTGCTTGGATGGAGTCAGAACTTCAAAGAGATAATAAACTGGGCTTTGAACCTTGTAAGCTTTTCCTTCCTCTTCTCGCTCGACCGTGAGTACTATACTGACAACTTGTCCAGTGGATGCAATGTAAAGCAGTAAAGGCTCTTTGCCGATTGGCGCAGCGAGCACCGGCTGGGTGGAAAGCAGGGCTTTGAGCTCTGCAAACGCTGTATCAGCTTCTTCAGTCCACTCGAACTTATCAGATTTCTTCATCAGTCGGTAAAGAGGCAAGGCCTTTTCACCGAGACGAGAAATGAAATGACTCAAGGCGGCCAAACAACCAGTCAGCTTCTGAACGTCATGCACTCGCACGGGGCGTTTCATTCGGAGAATGGTATCAACTTTTTCTAGATTAGCGTCGATCCCTCGTTCTGAAACGAGAAAACTGGGCAACTTTCCTCCTGGAACTCCGAATGTGCACTTTGACGGATTAAGCTTGATATCATACCTTCTTAGGTTGGCAAAGGTTTCTGCAAGGTCAGTCAATAGGTCGGAACCTTTGCGAGACTTGACCACGATGTCATCCATGTACGCCTCCACATTTCGACTGATTTGGGTGAGCAGGCACTTCTGGATCATTCTCATGAATGTGGCTCCGGCATTTTTAAGACCGAATGGCATGGTGACATAGCAAAAGCACCCGAATGGGGTGATAAAGGCTGTTTTTATTTCATCGGGGCCATACAGTCGGATCTGATGATACCCGGAATACGCATCTAGAAAAGACAAGCGCTCACACCCCACAGTCGAGTCAACAATCTGATCAATACAGGGGAGAGGGAAGTGATCTTTTGGGCAGGCCCGATTTATATGCTTGAAATCAATGCACATACGAAGTGAATCATCCTTCTTGGGGACCATGACGACATTGGCAAGCCACTCAGAGTGGTAGATTTCACGGATGAACTCTACTGCCAACAGCCGAGCCACTTCTTCGCCGATTGCTTTTCTCTTCTGCACGGCGGACCGCCGAAGGTGCTCTTTGACGGGTTTTGCCTTGGGGTCGACACGCAAACGGTGCTTAGCCAGTTCTCTATGTACACCTGGCATGTCAGAGGGTTTCCATGCAAAGATGTCCCAGTTCTCACGGAGGAACTGGATGAGCGCTT
Source organism: Triticum dicoccoides (assembly GCF_002162155.2). Lineage (NCBI taxonomy): Eukaryota > Viridiplantae > Streptophyta > Magnoliopsida > Poales > Poaceae > Triticum > Triticum dicoccoides. The sequence continues at coordinate 220,723,317 of NC_041389.1, read as the reverse complement.
CTTCCTATTTGCTCTCAAGTGTTGTTGATATATGAGTCGGCGCAGCATTGGGATTAGTCGGGTGAACATGAATCGGCTTCGTTTCACCGGTCGACTGGAATGCAGAGTCTGTAGCAGGCTTCTTGGCTCAGAGCAAATCAGTCGGATCTGTACTCTTCTGATACTCTTGGAATTCAACTGCCGCCATCTGTGCATCGGCGATTTTGGAACCTTTTGGAAACATTCTTCTGCTTTCTGCCAATTGCCAGTGACTGTGATCACACCTTTGGGGCCAGGCATCTTCAGCTTGAGGTACACATAACACGGTCGAGCCATGAAGCCTGCGTATGCCGGCCTCCCCATGATGGCATGATAAGCACTCTGGAAATCCACGACTTCAAATGTCAACTTTTCTTTACGGTAATGCTTGGAATCACCGAAAATCACGTCGAGAGTGATCTGGCCGAGTGATTCGGCTTTCTTTCCGGGGATAACACCGTGAAAGCTCATATTGCTCTCGCTAAGCTTGGACATCGGGATGCCCATCCCCTTCAAGGTTTCAGCATACAGGATATTCAGGCCACTACCACCATCCATCAGCACTTTAGTCAGTCGAGTGCCACCGACCACTGGGTTGACCACTAGCGCTTGCCTCCCGGGGGTGGCTACACGAGCAGGATGGTCTGACTGGTCAAATGTGATGGCTGTCTGGGACCATTTCAGGTACGTGGTCGTCATCGTCGGAGCAACCATATTCACCTCTCTGTTGATAACCTTCAACCGACTCTTGCTCTCAACATCAGCAAAAATCATGAGAGTGGAATTGACCTCGGGATAACCATCATCTTCCTCTTCGTCCTCATCTCTGTCTGACTCTTTCTCCTTCTCATTGGGTTGTTTCTCTCGGAATTGTTGGATCAGGAGTCGACATTGTCGAGTGGTATGCTTTGGGTAAATCAGATTACCTTCTTCATCTTTCTTCGTGTGGATGTGACACGGCAAATCCAGCACATTATTTCCTGCTTGATCCTTTGCCTTCTTGGGGGGCCAGGGCCCCTTAGGCCTTCCCTTAAACTTTCCTTGAGCCACTGGTGCAATCTCTCTGGGTGCCGCTGGTTCGTCCTTATGCTTCTGTTTCTGACTAGAGCCACCCCCACCGGCCTCTTGGCCGACTGGTTTACTCTTCCCACTATGGAGTCGATCCTCTTCTTCTCCGTTAGCGTACCGGGTGGCTATCTCCATCATCCGAGTCAGAGTCATATCTCCAGTCTGACCAAATTTCAGAACTAACTCTCGGTACTTGATGCCTTCCTTGAAAGCGCACACTATCTAATGCTCCGATACATTCTCAACGGTGTGGTGCAAAGTGGTCCACCTCTGAATGAATTCCCTCAAAGTCTCATTTGGTTTCTGCACACAATGTTGCAACTCGAGCAACCCTGCTGGTCGCTTGCACGTGCCCTCAAAGGTTCTTACGAACACTCGAGATAGCTCCTCCCAACTGTGTATACTGCCTGGGGCCAACTGAGTCAACCATGCTCGGGCCGACCCTTCCAACATAAGAGGGAGATGTTTCATTGCTATCTCATCGTTTCCGCCTCCAATTTGCACAGCCACTCGGTAATGTTCAAGCCAGGTTTCAGGCTTGGATTCCCCAGTGAACTTACTGACTCCCATTGCCAACCTGAAGTTGGGGGGAATCACTGCTGCCCTGATGGCTCTGCTGAAACACTCTGGGCCTGAAACATGTAATCTGCTGCCACTCGAACGATCTCTGCCAAGGTCTTCCCTATGCGCTCTGTTCCGGTTGACCAGACCTTGGACGAGAATGGATCTCGCATCGAAGCCCGGCTCTCTTGGGTCGACTGGAGCTCTGCGCTTGTCCCTGTGACGACATCTGTCATCGTTCTGCCGAGGCACGTACGACGCACTCCTCGGAGGAGGTGTTGGCACTCGACGACGATTATCGCGGTTGAACTGACGATCATACTGCCCACGATCTTCACGCCGCAGGGGCGATCTTGGGCTATGGGCCGACTGGACTGTATCCGCTACCACGGATCTGATGTGGATCCTATTCCGCGACTGAGACAATGCAGAATTATGCTCTCCTGCTGCTCGGAGCAAGGCCCGGATCTGCTCTAACCCTCGGCCAGCCTCTGACTGGGAAGGTTGGATCGACTCTGCAATTCGGGCCGCAGTTGTGAGGTTCTGAATCGGAGTGCGGTATACCTTAGGTGGAGGCGGGAAAAGCTGTTGTCGACTGGACTCAGGGACTCGCTCCCGAACTCGCTCGTCAAGAGCGTGCTGCAAGTTCTCCAGTCGAGTGCGCTCAGCCAAATTATCCAAGCGCGCCTCCTCCAAGGCCCGAGCCTCGGGAGTTTCTCCAACGATGGGCGTGTGGAGTGCATCCATGTTGCGGCGACAAAGTTCCTCCCTCTGCTACAAAGAGAGAGGTTCGGGATGATACTCCTCGTGGACCCGTGACGGATCATCGCCAGCATCTTCGCCGTCCTCGCGGCGAAAGCCAGGTGGGACACGCGGGCCATCGACCATCAGGACTTCAGCCGCAGGATCGCTGCTATCGCACTCGGATGCAGTCTCCGCGGAGCCAGTCGAACAGGCCGTGGAGAGTTTCGTCGGGCTCGATTGCCGCCACTTGATGGGTGGCCGAACGCCGAGCCACCACATGCTTCACCCATCGCTGAAGCCGTGACCGACCGGATTGCTTGTGGCAGTGAACAGCGGGGGGGAGATGCCCTTGGAGCCGACTGATACTGGGTCGACGGCTGCCAAAGAAGGACACCACGAACGCACGCGCGAAAGTGCGTCGCCCCTCGGACGGGGAGCGCCTCAACGTCGAGCGGAGCTTCCTGAAGCCACGCTGAGTCGTTGGCGATGAAAATGAGCGCACCGAGACGGATCTCACGGCCCTCAACCAACTCGCCGCCGGAAACCATGATGATGTTCGGAAAAACTTGCAACTTCACCAATAAGTCGCTAAGACACCTGCCCCATGGTGGGCGCCAACTGTCGTGGTTCTAAGACTGACAGTAGAAAGGGGGGTAGGTATGGAGAGGCAAGATCTCAGCTATGGTGAAGGTGTACACACAAGGTTTACGAGTTCAGGCCCTTCATGGTGGAAGTAACAGCCCTACGTCTCGGTGCCCGGAGGCAGTCGATTGGATTATGCCTGTGATATTACAGAGGGTGCGAACCCTTGTGCCAGAGGAGGAGGGTGGCTTATATAGAGTTCACCAGGACCCCACCCGCCCTCCATTACAAGGGAGTAAATGTACATAAAGTGATGGTGTTACTGGTAACGCCAGCCTTAAGTGCTATTAATGGCCTTAAAGACTACGGAGTGAATGCGTGCCTGTTGCACGCTAAGTGACTCCTGGTCTTCGGGAGGTCGAGTGATTTTCTTGTTAGTCGAGTGACAGTAGGTAGGGAGACTCCCGAGTGACATGATGTCGAGTGGATTGCACTCAACACCTTTGACCGGGGGTCTCACGGAGTCTCTTGACCTTCTTGCCTTCTTGGGTAGTGACCTTGGGTAGGACGTATAGGTCAGGCCTATGACCCTACCCCAGGTCTGTATCCTCATCACCGCCCCCCTCCTTGTCCTACTCGGACTAGAGGGGGAGGGGGTGCGCGGCCGCCCTGGCCGCCCCTCCTCTTCTCCCACCAATTCCCATTAGGCCCAATATACTCCCCGGGGGGTTTCGGTACCCCCCGGTACTCTAGTAAATGTCTGAAACCTCCCGAAACACTTCCGGTGTCCAAACATAGTCATCCAATATATCGATCTTTATGTCTTGACCATTTCGAGACTCCTCGTCATGTCCATGACCATATCTGGGACTCCGAACTACCTTCAGTACATCAAAACACAAAAACTCATAATACCGATCGTCACCAAATTTTAAGCATGCGGACCCTACGGGTTCGAGAACTATGTAGACATGACCGAGAGACGTTTCCGGTCAATAACCAATAGCGGAACCCGGATGCTCATATTGGTTCCCACATATTCAACGAAGATCTTTATCGGTCAAACCACATAACAACATACGTTGTTCCCTTTGTCATCGGTATGTTACTTGCTCAAGATTCGATCGTCAGTATCTCAATACCTAGTTCAATCTCGTTACCGGCAAGTCTCTTTACTTGTTACGTAATGCATCATCCTGCCACTAACTCATTAGCTACATTGCTTGCAAGGCTTATAGTGATGTGCATTACCAAGAGGGCCCAGAGATACCTCCCTGACAATCGGAGTGACAAATCCTAATCTCAAAATACGTCAACTCAACATGTACCTTCGGAGACACCTGTAGAACACCTTTATAATCACCCAGTTACATTGGACGTTTGGTAGCACACAAAGTGTTCCTCCGGTAAGCGGGAGTTACATAATCTCATAGTCATAGGAACATGTATAAGTCATGAAGAAAGCAATAGCAACATACTAAACGATCAAGTGCTAAGCTAACGGAATGTGTCAAGTCAATCACATCATTCTTCTAATGATGTGATCCCATTGATCAAATGATAACTCATATCTATGGTTAGGAAACTCAACCATCTTTGATCAATGAGCTAGTCAAGTAGAAGCATACTAGTGACACTATGTTTGTCTATGTATTCACACATGTATTATGTTTCCGGTTAATACAATTCAAGCATGAATAATAAACATTTATCATGATATGAGGAAATAAATAATAACTTTATTATTGCCTCTAGGGCATATTTCCTTTAGTCTTCCACTTGCACTAGAGTCAGTAATCTAGATTACACAGTAATGATTCTAACACCCATGGAGCCTTGGTGCTGATCATGTTTTGCTCGTGGAAGAGGCTTAGTCAACGGGTCTGCAACATTCAGATCCGTATGTATCTTGCAAATCTCTATGTCTCCCACCTGGACTTGGTCCCGGATGGAATTGAAGCGTCTCTTGATGTGCTTGGTTCTCTTGTTAAATCTGGATTCCTTTGCCAAGGCAATTGCACCAGTATTGTCACAAAAGATTTTCATTGGACCCGACACACTAGGTATGACACCTAGATCGGATATGAACTCCTTCATCCAGACTCCTTCATTTGCTGCTTCCGAAGCAGCTATGTACTCCGCTTCACACGTAGATCCTGCCACGACGCTTTGTTTAGAACTGCACCAACTGACAGCTCCACCGTTTAATATAAACACATATCCGGTTTGCGATTTAGAATCATCCGGATCAGTGTCAAAGCTTGCATCAACGTAACCATTTACGACTAGCTCTTTGTCACCTCCATAAACGAGAAACATATCCTTAGTCCTTTTCAGGTATTTCAGGATGTTCTTGACCGCTGTCCACTGATCCACTCCTGGATTACTTTGGTACCTCCCTGCCAGGCTAATAGCAAGGCACACATCAGGTCTGGTACACAACATTGCATACATGATAGAGCCTATGGCTGAAGCATAGGGAACATCTTTCATTTTCTCTCTATCTTTTGTAGTGGTCGGGCATTGAGTCTGAGTCAACCTCACACCTTGTATTATAGGCAAGAACCCTTTCTTTGCTTGATCCATTTTGAACTTTTTCAAAACTTTATCAAGGTATGTACTTTGTGAAAGTCCAATTAAGCGTCTTGATCTATCTCTATAGATCTTGATGCCCAATATATAAGCAGCTTCACCGAGGTCTTTCATTGAAAAACTTTTATTCAAGTATCCTTTTATGCTATCCAGAAATTCTATATCATTTCCAATCAACAATATGTCATCCACATATAATATTAGAAATGCTACAGAGCTCCCACTCACTTTCTTGTAAATACAGGCTTCTCCAAAAGTCTGTATAAAACCATATGCTTTGATCACACTATCAAAGCGTTTATTCCAACTCCGAGAGGCTTGCACCAGTCCATAAATGGATCGCTGGAGCTTGCACACTTTGTTAGCACCTTTTGGATCGACAAAACCTTCTGCTTGCATCATATACAACTCTTCTTCCAGAAATCCATTCAGGAATGCAATTTTGACATCCATTTGCCAAATTTCATAATCACAAAATGCGGCAATTGCTAACATGATTCGGACAGACTTAAGCATCGCTACGGGTGCGAAAGTCTTATCATAGTCAACCCCTTGAACTTGTCGAAAACCTTTCGCAACAAGTCGAGCTTTGTAGACAGTAACATTACCATCAGCGTCAGTCTTCTTCTTGAAGATCCAGTTATTCTCGATGGCTTGCCGATCATCGGGCAAGTCAACCAAAGTCCACACTTTGTTCTCATACATGGATCCCATCTCAAATTTCATGGCCTCAAGCCATTTTGCAGAATCTGGGCTCATCATCGCTTCCTCATAGTTCGTAGGTTCGCCATGGTCAAGTAACATGACCTCCAGAATAGGATTACCGTACCACTCTGGTGCGGATTTTACTCTGGTTGACCTACGAGGTTCGGTAGTAACTTGATTTGAAGTTTCATGATCAATATTATTAGCTTCCTCACTAATTGGTGTAGGCGTCACAAGAACCGTTTTCTGTGATGAACTACTTTCCAATAAGGGAGCAGGTATAGTTACCTTATCAAGTTCTACTTTCCTCCCACTCACTTCTTTCAAGAGAAACTCCTTCTCTAGAAAGGATCCATTCTTGGCAACGAATGTCTTGCCTTCGGATATGTGATAGAAGGTGTACCCAGTAGTTTCCTTTGGGTATCCTATGAAGACACATTTCTCCGATTTGGGTTCGAGCTTATCAGCTTGAAGCTCTTTCACATAAGCATCGCAGCCCCAAACTTTAAGAAACGACAACTTTGGTTTCTTGCCAAACCATAGTTCATAAGGCGTCGTGATGTAGGGCGGAACCCTAAGTGGTTGATCTTTCACGTTTGGAGGGATCCCACGGGAGAGACACGAGAAACGCACGGAAATCGCAAAGGGAAACACGAGAGAAACACTAAACCGAACAAGAATCGATTACACGAGTGCTAGATCATCACACACATAAGGTAACACATGGTCCACAATCAACAAAGGGAAAGGATACAACGGCACCGTTCTTCTCCGAGAGGAGGCCTTGATGATCTTCCCTAAAGAGGGGTCTTGAATCCGCTTGGGGATCTTCTCCGGAGAGGTCCTGATCTCCGAGGAGAAGTATCCAAGTGGATGAGCAAAGGCTCTCACACCAACATGAGCTAATCCAATGCTAAGTCTAGAAAGAGGAAGGGGATGGAGTATATATAGTCTACGGGGGCGAAAGGGTACATGGGCTTCGGCCCTTCACTGTGCACATGCAGGAGGAGCCGGATGTCCGGGCATCGGGCCGGATGTCCGGGGCTTCCCGAGGCGCCGGATGTCCGGGCCAAGACGCTGGATGTCCGGGCTGGATGATTTAGCTTCTGTGGTTCCTGGATCGAGGCGCCGGATTTCCGGGCTGGGGGCCGGATGTCCGGGGCTTCGTGGGAGGCCGGATGTCCGGGCTGGTGGCCGGATGTCCGGGCCGGTTGCACCACCTTCTGTAGTCTCTGGAGTGGGCGCCGGATTTCTGGCCAGAGGGCCGGATGTCCGGGGCTTCGTGAGAGGCCGGATGTCCGGGGCCTGGGGGCCAGATGTCCGGGCCCTATAGTCTTCGGGGCTGGGCTGCGGCTGCTGTGTGGGTGTCTCCAGGGGCCGGATGTCCGGGGTCTGGGCCGGATGTCCGGGGCCTGGAAGGTGACTTGTCCATTTCAGCTGGTTCTCTTCATCCGTGGAGTGGGCAGCTTGTCCATCTCCACATGCATCCTCGAGAGGTCCTTCTTGACACCTAATCATGGATAGTGTATCTGACTTAGGTAGTAGCCATGTCTCGAGAGGGTCATATGAAATATCATTTAGGAGAGAAGTCACCTCGGTTTCCAGAGCTCTTGCAAGTGCTCGAGTCATAGGTCCTTGTGGGGTTGGATGTGTTGATGTAGAGTCCATGGGGATGATGGAGGGATGCTCCGCATCATATCCCCTCCCTTCGAAAGGATCCGACCTCGGATCAAGATCTTCATCACCATGGAAAGGTGAGAGATCTTTGACGTTGAAGGTGTCACTCACGTTGTACCTGTCGCTTGGTAGGTCGAGCTTGTAAGTGTTGTTGTTGTAGCGTGCTAACACCTTGAAGGGTCCATCGGCTCGAGGTAGAAGTTTGGACTTGCGTTCGTTGGGGAAGCGGTCCTTGCGAAGATGTAGCCACACGAGATCGCCTATGTTGAAGATCATGGGTTGTTTGTTGATGTTGAGTTTGGTCGCTAGTCGTTGTACTTGGCGCTCGATGGTGTGTCTTGTATCTTCATGCATCTTCTTGATGTAGCTTGCACGTGCATTTGCGTCGAGGTTGGTGCGCTCTTGAAGAGGAAGAGGTAGAATGTCCAATGGGGACAATGGGTTGAAGCCGTAGAAGACCTCGAAGGGAGACTTGCCGGTAGTCGAATGTCTTGCACGGTTGTAGGCGTACTCGGCGATGGGTAGACATGCCTCCCACTCCTTGATGTTCTTCTTGATCAACACACGAAGTAGAGTGGATAGTGTCCGGTTCGTCACCTCCGTTTGGCCGTCGGTTTGAGGATGGTATGCGGATGAGAACAAGAGATTGATTCCGAGCTTGGCGCATAGAGTCTTCCAAAAGTAACTCAAGAACTTGACGTCGCGGTCGGAGACGATTGTCTTTGGTACTCCATGGAGGCGCAAGATTTCCCTACAAAAGAGATTTGCAATATGTGAAGCATCGTCTATCTTGTTGCAAGGAATGAAATGTGCCATCTTAGAAAATCGGTCCACAACGACAAACATGGAATCCTTTCCATTTTGAGTTCTAGGCAAACCAAGTACAAAATCCATACTAATGTCTTCCCAAGGTTGATAAGGAATAGGAAGAGGCATGTAAAGGCCATGAGATTGAGCTTTTGACTTAGCTTTGCGGCATGTAGAGCATCGGTTGGTGAAGCGTGAGACATCTCGAAACATCTTGGGCCAAAAGTAGTTCTTGGAGAGTGTGGCGAAAGTCTTGTCGCGTCCAAAGTGTCCCATGAGTCCACCTCCATGAGCCTCTTGCAAAAGTAGCAAACAAAGAGAAGACTCGGGAATGCATAGTTTGTTAGCTCTCTAAGATAACCATCCTTGATGTAGTAATGTTCCCAAGATGTATGTGTCAAACATTTAGCATAATGAGGTGCAAAAGATGGATCACTAGCATACAAGTCTTTTATGTGCTCAAAGCCAATGACATTCAACTCAAATTTAGTCACAAGTGTGCATATGCGAGAAAGTGCATCGGCATCTACATTTTCCTTACCCTTAATTTACTTGATCACATATGGGAAAGATTCGATAAATTCACTCCATTTGGCATGACACTTGTTCAATTTAGTTTGACCTTTTAAGTACTTAAGCGTTTCATGATCGGTATGGATGACAAACTCATGTGGTCTAAGATAATGTTCCCAAACATGTAGTACACGCACTAGAGCATACAATTCTTTGTCATATGTGGGATAGTTAAGTTGAGCACCGAAAAGTTTCTCACTAAAATATGCAATGGCTCGTTTTTCTTGCAATAAAACTCCGCCAATTCCGGTACCACTTGCATCACAATGGACCTCAAAAGTTTTGTCAAAGTTGGGCAAATCAAGAATCGGAGCATGAGTAAGCAAAGACTTGAGTTCATCAAAAGCGGTTGATGGCAAAGATCCCCAAACAAAAGGAGTATTCTTCTTACTCAAAGCATGCAAAGGAGCTGCAATGGTGCTAAAGTTTTTGACAAAGCAACGATAAAAACCTGCAAGACCAAGGAAACTTCGCACTTGTTGCAAATTGGTGGGTTGGGGCCAAGTTTTAATTGCTTCAATTTTAGTTTCATCAACATGGACACCCTTGGAATAGACAACGAAACCCAAGAAAACCACTTTGTCAACTCCAAATGAGCACTTTTTCATGTTGGCATAAAGACTTTCCTTTCGAAGCGTTCGCAAAACAAGCTTAACATGATCAAGATGCTCTTTCATGGTTTTGCTAAACACAAGAATATCATCGAAGTAAACCACAATGAAGATTCCAATGTAAGGTCGAAATACATGATGCATGAGACGCACAAAAGTTCCGGGAGCTTCCGACAAACCCATAGGCATAACCAACCATTCATATAAGCCAAATTTTGTTTTGAAAGCAGTCTTCCATTCATCACCCTCATGAATGCGTATTTGATAATAGCCACTTTTTAGATCAATTTTTGAGAAAAAGTTGGCTCCACTAAGTTCATCAAGCATATCATCTAAGCGAGGAATGGGATGCCTATAGTGGACGGTGATAGCATTTATAGGTCTACAATCGGAACACAAGCGGAAACTTCCATCGGACTTAGGCACAAGTATGACGGGAACAGCACAAGGACTTAAGCTTTCACGTACATGACCGTTGTCGATTAGTTGTTGTACTTGTCGTTGAATCTCCTTGGTTTCTTCGGGATTGACACGGTATGGAGCTTTGTTTGGAAGCGGCGCTCCGGGGATGAGGTCGATTCGATGCTCAATGCCTCGTAGGGGAGGTAGACCCGGAGGTAGCTCATCGGGGAAAATATCTTGAAATTCCTGCAAAAGAGATTGAAACACCAAAGGTAGCTCGTGAATGGTGTTAGTTTTTGGTCCTCCATCCTTGCACACAAGGACATAGTGCATCACACTCGATGGGTTCTCACACACTTCTCTCATCTCACTTTTGGTGGCAAATAGGATGAGGTTTTTCTCTCTAGGCGAAGAGGCACTCAAGTTTGGCTTGTGGCTCTCACTCACTTTTTGGTGGCTCACTTTCTCACTCTTCTCTCTTTGCTTGGTGGCTTGTTTGTCGGCTATCACTTGACTAGGAGACATAGGTCGTAGCACATATTCCTTCCCTTTCATCTTGAAGCTATAGTGATTGGTTCTCCCATTGTGGATGACACCACGGTCGAATTGCCATGGTCGACCAAGAAGGAGGTGGCAAACGGTCATTGGGACCACATCACATTCCAAAGTGTCTTCATATGCACCGATTTTGAAAGAGACTTGGACCGTATGCTCAACTCGTATAGTGCCGGAGTCACTTAGCCATTGAACCTTGTAGGGGTGTGGGTGTTTCTTCTTGACCAATTGGAGCTTGGAGCATAGTTCTTCACTTGCCAAGTTGTGACAACTACCTCCATCGATGATGACCTTGACGGATCGTCCATTGATGTCGGCCTTTGTGTGGAAGATGTGGCATCATTGGTCTTCTTCTTGTTGATGTTGAAGAGTCAAGACCTTGGAGACAACGAGAGCGGGGCTCGAATCCTCATCACAAAAGATTTGGTCATCTTCATCCTCGTTCACACGCCGGTGCATGGCCACTTGCTCAAGTGCTTCCATCTCCTCTTCACTCATGGAGTCATATGTGCCATCTTCGTTGAGGATCATGGTGCGCTTGTTCATGCATTCATAGGACTTGTGGCCTCGGCCGCCGCAAGTGAAACACTTGAAGGAGCTTGTCTTGACGGTCTCGTCGGTTGGAGTAGATGATGAAGCACGCGGCTTGAAGTTGCTTGTAGTAGGAGTAAGACGGCTTGAACTTGATGAAGGTTTCTTGAAACTTGACTTGTCGTCGTTGCTCGGAGAAGGCTTGGTTGATGTAGATGTTGGAGGAGTTGTTGAAGCTTGGGTGTTGGAGAAGCCGTAGGTCTTGGATGAGTACTTGGCGTACTTGAAGTCATCTTGCACTTGACGTTCCGCCTTTGTAGCTTGATGCACGAGCTCAATGAGGTTGGAGTAGGGTTGGAAGTCGGCGATCTTCTTGATGGGATGATTGAGTCCATTCAAGAATCGTGCCATTGTTTGCTCATCATCCTCCGTGATATTGGCTCGAATCATGGCAATCTCCATTTCCTTGTAGTATTCTTCAACACTCTTTGTTCCTTGCTTGAGGAGTTGTAGCTTCTTGAAGAGATCGCGGTTGTAGTATGTTGGAACAAAACGTGCTCGCATGACATCCTTCATTTGAGCCCAAGTGGTGATTGGAGGTTCACCTCTTGTTTTTCATCGCTCAATTACTTGTTCCCACCATATGAGCACATAGTCTTGGAACTCTAGTGATGCCATTGCGATCTTCTTCTCTTCCTCAAAGTTGTGCAAGCGAAAGATTTTGTCGACCTTCAATGCCCATGAGAGGTATTCTTCGGGGTCATTGCTTCCATTGAACTTGGGCATTGTGAATTTGAGCTTGCCATAGCGTTGCTCTTCATTGTGTTGTTGGCGATGGTGTTGATGACTCCCTTGACGTGGAGGCTAATCATCCTCATGTTGCTCTTGGCGTGGATGAAGTCCATGATCAACTTGCTCTTGTTGACCTTGAGGTTGAAGTTGAGCTTGAGGAGCTTGTGGAGCTTGACGTTGCACTCGCGGATGGTAGTTCCTCTCTTGGATTTCTTCTCGAAGAGCTTCCTCTTGATTGCGTCGTTCGCGATTGCGGTTGGCGATAGCTCGACTTGATGCTTGAAGGGCACGTTCCGCTTCAAGGGCTTGTGCTTCTCGTTGTTGTTGTTGAAGACGTTGAGTCTCAGCATCTTGTTGCTCTTGGTGTAGACGTGCTCGTTCTTGTTCTTGTTGGTGCCGTAGTCGTTGTCGTTCTTGAGCTTGAGCAAAAGCGACTTGATTTGCTTGAGGATGAGGGACTTGCTCATCGACTTGCTCTTGTGAATGCTTGTCATGTAGTGGGTTGCGGGATGCATGACGGTCTTGACGCGCGGCTCGTCGAAGAGTGTTCGATGACGGTGTACTTGAGCCAGAGAAGGAGTCGTCGGAGTGTCGACTGGAGTGGCTCCGTCTTGAGTAGGAAGATGTAGAAGGAGGCCGGTTGACCAACAAGGCGCGGATCTCGTCCATTCTTGCATCGTTTTCTTGCTTGTGCGTGTCGAGCTTGTTGTCAAAGTAATCTCTTGTACGTTGCTCGGAGAGTCGCAAGTCGGTGGCGAGGTTGTCGATGCGGTCGTTCATAGCTTGTTGCTCTTGATACAACGCTCGTTGTGCGCCAAAGAGGTGGCTCTTGGTGACGTATGATGACATGTCGTCGTCTTGCTCGATGAAGAGTGGGGTTGTAGAAGTACTTGGCCTATCCATCATTTGAAGCAAAATGTGAGTGGTAGAAGGAAAAGAACGAATACCAATGTACCTTTGACCGATGTTGAAAGTGAATCAAGTTCACTCAAATGCGGACAATGAAATAGCACTTTTGGTACCAATTCTTGTCGGTTCTCACACCTACACAAGTAAAAGCTTTTGGTGGAGCTTGGTTAGGATGGTGGCACAAAATTTGATGCAATAGTAAGCGAGACTCAATAATGTTGGAAAAGATTCACAAATTTGCAAATGCAACAAGTAGACCAAGCTAGTATGGGTACACGGAAACACACATGCAAATAGATAAATGGGATTGTGCAAACCAAAAGTGAGCTAAAATGTGGAATCCACGAAATTGCTCTTGTTGCACAATACTAGAGAGACGCTAGCACGATTGCACAATAGGCGGATACGCAAACTTGTGCGCAACCTACTAGGCAAAAATGCAACTATCTCTATCCCAAGTATGCTATATGTATGGTATTTCAGTGCAATGATCCAAGATGATCCAATATGACAATCTTAATGTTGTATGATGCTATGGTTCTTGCTCATAAGCTCTTTGCTTATCTTTCCTCTTTGCTTAAAAGCTTGGGTGGCTCTTTCTCTTTTGAGCTCTTTTCTCATGCAATACTTCACGAACCAAGATAGCAATTGTGTATGCTGTGACAACTTTGTGACACACAAGTGGATCCCAAGATATGCACCACTATGGTATGGTATGAATGCTATGTAGTATGATCACTAGATGTGCACAAGTCACGTTGCCGGCAATACTCAATGGCTAGTCTCGATGGGTAAGCTACGCAAAATGAGGCAATGTGGGTTATCAATGCAATTGCAAGTTAGGACAAAGATGTCGTCGAAGTTACCGTCCTTGGCAATGTTGAGTAGTCGATGGAGTTGAGCGGTGGTGATGATGGCGTCGAACCGTACCTATATAGCCGAAACACAATAGGACACGGGAACCACAACTCAAATTTCAAAGACCAAGACACATCAAAATTGACATCGGAGGTAGCGGTGAGCGGTGGTGGTGGTTGTGGAAAGTGTTGTGGGTATGCGGAAGAAGTCGTGGGCACGGTGGTAAAATTTGGCGAGGGTATGGTGAAATGGGCGCGGGGGTGGAGTTGCTATCTCCCAGGGGCCGGATGTCCGGGCCAGGAGCCGGATGTCCGGGGCGTCGGATTTCCGGGGACACGGGCCGGATGTCCGGGCTCTGGATCGGGGCCGAACACGATGAACTCCACGGGGAAAAAAATGCAACTCCGGGGCAAAATTCGGACGAATTGGTGGATGGAAAAGGGTGGGGAGGGTGGGGAAAGCTAGATCCACATGCAGCAACACAAATCCATGGACCAAATCAAACACAATTTCATCACACCAACAAATCACAAAAAAAAATTGGGGCTATTTTTGGTGGGGATTTTCGGGTTTAGGATGAAAACAACAAAATCAAGCTAGAAAACACGGGGTAGGGGCTCCAAAAACGTGATCAACGTGGCTCATGATACCAAGATGATGTAGAGCGGAACCCTAAGTGGTTGATCTTTCACGTTTGGAGGGATCCCACGGGAGAGACACGAGAAACGCGCGGAAATCACATAGGGAAACATGAGGGAAACGCGAGAGAAACACTAAACCGAACAAGAATCGATTACACGAGTGCTAGATCATCACACACATAAGGTAACACATGGTCCACAATCAACAAAGGGAAAGGATACAACGGCACCGTTCTTCTCCGAGAGGAGGCCTTGATGATCTTCCCTAAAGAGGGGTCTTGAATCCGCTTGGGGATCTTCTCCGGAGAGGTCCTGATCTCCGAGGAGAAGTATCCAAGTGGATGAGCAAAGGCTCTCACACCAACATGAGCTAATCCAATGCTAAGTCTAGAAAGAGGAAGGGGATGGAGTATATATAGTCTATGGGGGCGAAAGGGTACATGGGCTTCGGCCCTTCACTATGCACACGCAGGAGGAGCCGGATGTCCGGGGCTTCCCGAGGCGCCGGATGTCCGGGCCAAGACGCCAGATGTCCGGGCTGGATGATTTAGCTTCTGTGGTTCCTGGATCGAGGCGCCGGATTTCCGGGCTGGGGGCCGGATGTCCGGGGCTTCGTGGGAGGCCGGATGTCCGGGCCGGTTGCGCCACCTTCTGTAGTCTCTGGAGTGGGCGCCGGATTTCTGGCCAGAGGGCCGGATGTCCGGGGCCTCGTGAGAGGCCGGATGTCCGGGGCCTGGGGGCCGGATGTCCGGGCCCTATAGTCTTCGGGGCTGGGCTGCGGCTGCTGTGTGGGTGTCTCTAGGGGCCGGATGTCTGGGGTCTGGGCCGGATGTCCGGGGCCTGGAAGGTGACTTGTCCATTTCAGCTGGTTCTCTTCATCCGTGGAGTGGGCAGCTTGTCCATCTCCACATGCATCCTCAGGAGGTCCTTCTTGATACCTAATCATGCATAGTGTATCTGACTTAGGTAGTAGCCATGTCTCGAGAGGGTCATATGAAATATCATTTAGGAGAGAAGTCACCTCGGTTTCCAGAGCTCTTGCACGTGCTCGAGTCATAGGTCCTTGTGGGGTTGGATGTGTTGATGTAGAGTCCATGGGGATGATGGAGGGATGCTCCGCATCACGTCGTCTCAACGGATTTTGATGGTACCCTATTTAACGTGAATGCAGCCATCTCAAAAGCATAACCCCAAAACGATAGCGGTAAATCAGTAAGAGATATCATAGACCGCACCATATCTAGTAAAGTACGATTACGACGTTCGTACACACCATTACGTTGTGGTGTTCCGGGTGGCGTGAGTTGCGAAACTATTCTGCATTGTTTCAAATGTAGACCAAACTCGTAACTCAAATATTCTCCTCCACGATCAGATCGTAAAAACTTTATTTTCTTGTTACGATGATTTTCCACTTCACTCTGAAATGCTTTGAACTTCTCAAATGTTTCAGACTTATGTTTCATTAAGTAGATATACCCAAATCTGCTCAAATCATCTGTGAAGGTGAGAAAATAACGATACCCGCCGCGAGCCTCAATATTCATCGGACCACATACTGTTGGAAATATGCCCTAGAGGCAATAATAAAAGTATTATTATTATATTTCCTTGTTCATGATAATTGTCTTTTATTCATGCTATAACTGTATTATCCGGAAATCGTAATACACGTGTGAATACATAGACCACAATATGTCCCTAGTGAGCCTCTAGTTGACTAGCTCGTTGTGATCAACAGATAGTCATGGTTTCCTGGCTATGGACATTGGATGTCGTTGATAACGGGATCACATCATTAGGAGAATGATGTGATGGACAAGACCCAATCCTAAGACTAGCACAAAAGATCGTGTAGTTCATTTGCTAGAGCTTTGCCAATGTCAAGTATCTCTTCCTTCGACCATGAGAGCGTGTAACTCCTGGATACCGTAGGAGTGCTTTGGGTGTATCAAATGTCACAACGTAACTGGGTGACTATAAAGGTGCACTACAGGTATCTCCGAAAGTATCTATTGTTTTATGCGGATCGAGACTGGGATTTGTCACTCCGTGTAAACGGAGAGGTATCTCTGGGCCCACTCGGTAGGACATCATCATATGCGCAATGTGACCAAGGAGTTGATCACGGGATGATGTGTTATGGAACGAGTAAAGTGACTTGCCGGTAACGAGATTGAACAAGGTATTGGATACCGACGATCGAATCTCGGGCAAGTAACATACCGATAGACAAAGGGAATTGAATACGGGATTGATTAAGTCCTTGACATCGTGGTTCATCAGATGAGATCATCGTGGAACATGTGGGAGCCATCATGGGTATCCAGATCCCGCTGTTGGTTATTGACCGGAGAACGTCTCGGTCATGTCTACATGTCTCCCGAACCCGTAGGGTCTACACACTTAAGGTTCGATGACGCTAGGGTTATAAAGGAAGTTTGTATGTGGTTACCGAATGTTGTTGGAGTCCCGGATGAGATCCCGGACGTCACGAGGAGTTCCGGAATGGTCCGGAGGTAAAGATTTATATATGGGAAGTCCTATTTTGGCCACCGGAAAATGTTCGGGATTTTTCGGTATTGTACCGGGAAGGTTCTAGAAGGTTCCGGAGTGGGGCCCACCTGCATGGGGGGACCCACATGGACGTGGGTAGTGGGGGAAAGGCCCCACACCCCTGGTCAAGGTGCACCAAGATCCCCCCTTATAAGGAATAAGATCATATCCCGAAGAGATAAGATCAAGATCCCTAAAAAGGGGGGATAACAATCGGTGGGGAAGGAAATAATGAGATTTCTTTCCTCCCACCTTGGCCAACGCCCCAATGGACTTGGAGGGCAAGAAACCAGCCCCTCCACCCCTATATATAGTGGGGAGGCGCATGGGAGCTATACACGAAGTTCTGGCACAGCCCTACCTCTCTTCCTACTCCTCCTCTCCCATGGTGCTTGGCGAAGCCCTGCTGGATTGCCACGCTCCTCCACCACCACCACGCCATTGTGCTGCTGTTGGATGGAGTCTTCCTCAACCTCTCCCTCTCTCCTTGCTGGATCAAGGCGTGGGAGACGTCACCGGGCTGTACGTGTGTTGAACACGGAGGTGCCGTCCGTTCGGCACTAGGATCATCGGTGATTTGAATCACGACGAGTACGACTCCATCAACCCCGTTCACTTGAACGCTTCCGCTTAGCGATCTACAAGGGTATGTAGATGCACTCTCTTTCTACTCGTTGCTGGTCTCTCCATAGATAGATCTTGGTGACACGTAGGAAAATTTTGAATTTCTGCTACGTTCCCCAACAGTGGCATCATGAGCTAGGTCTATTGCGTAGATTCTTTGCACGAGTAGAACACAAAGTAGTTGTGGGTGTTGATGTTGTTCAATACGCTTACCGTTACTAGTCCAATCTTGTTTCTACGGTATTGTGGGATGAAGCGGCTCGGACCGACCTTACACGTACTCTTACGTGAGACAGGTTCCACCGATTAACATGCACTTGGTGCATAAGGTGGCTAGCGGGTGCCAGTCTCTCCCACTTTAGTCGGAACGGATTTGATGAAAAGGGTCCTTATGAAGGGTAAATGGCAATTGGCATATCACGTTGTGGTCTTGCGTAGGTAAGAAACGTTCTTGCTAGAAACCCATAGCAGCCACGTAAAACATGCAACAACAATTAGAGGACGTCTAACTTGTTTTTGCAGGGTATGCTATGTGATGTGATATGGCCAAGAAGAATGTGATGAATGATATGTGATGTATGAGATTGATCATGTTCTTGTAATAGGATTCACGACTTGCATGTCGATGAGTATGACAACCGGCAGGAGCCATAGGAGTTGTCTTTATTTATTGTATGACCTGCGTGTCATTGAAGAACGCCATGTAAACTACTTTACTTTATTGCTAAACGCGTTAGTCATAGAAGTAGAAGTAGTCGTTGGCGTGACAACTTCATGAAGACACGATGATGGAGATCATGATGATGGAGATCATGGTGTCGTGCCGGTGACGATGATGATCATGGAGCCTCGAAGATGAAGATCAAAAGGAGCAAAATGATATTGGCCATATCATGTCACTATTTGATTGCATGTGATGTTTATCATGTTTATGCATCTTGTTTGCTTAGGACGACGGTAGTAAATAAGATGATCCCTTACAAAATTTCAAGAAGTGTTCTCCCCTAACTGTGCACCGTTGCTACAGTTCGTCGCTTCTAAGCACCACGTGATGATCGGGTGTGATGGATTCTTACGTTCACATACAACGGGTGTAAGACAGTTTTACACAGCGAAAACACTTAGGGTTAACTTGACGAGCCTAGCATGTGCAGACATGGCCTCGGAACACGGAGACCGAAAGGTCGAGCATGAGTCGTATGGTAGATACGATCAACATGAAGATGTTCACCGATGATGACTAGTCCGTCTCACGTGATGATCGGACACGGCCTAGTTGACTCGGATCATGTGATCACTTAGATAACCAGAGGGATGTCTATCTAAGTGGGAGTTCATAAGATGAACTTAATTATCCTGAACATAGTCAAAAGACCTTTTGCAAATTATGTCATAAGCTCGCGCTTTAGTTCCACTGTTTAGATATGTTCCTAGAGAAAATATAGTTGAAAGTTGATAGTAGCGATTATGCGATCAGTAGAAAGCTTATGTCCTTAATGCACCGCTCAGTGTGCTGAACCCCAACGTCGTTTGTCGATGTTGCGAACATCGGACATACACGTTTTGATAACTACGTGATAGTTCAATTAAATGGTTTAAGTAGAGGCACCAAAGACGTTTTCGAAACGTCGCGGAACATATGAGATGTTTCGAGGGCTGAAATTGGGATTTCAGGCTCGTGCCCACGTCAAGAGGTATAAGACCTCCGACGATTTTCTTAGCCTGCAAACTAAGGGAGAAAAGCTCAATCGTTGAGCTTGTGCTTAGATTGTCTGAGTGCAACAATCACTTGAATCGAGTGGGAGTTGATCTTCCAGATGAGATAGTGATGTTTCCCCAAAGTCATTGCCACCAAGCTGCTAGAGCTTCGTGATGAACTGTAACATATCGGGGATAGATATGATGATCCTTGAAATATTCGTGATGTTTGACACCGCGAAAGTAGAAATCAAGAAGGAGCATCAATTGTTGATGGTTGGTGAAACCACTAGTTTCAAGAAGGGCAAGGGAACAAAGGGATACTTCATGAAACGGCAATTCAGTTGTTGCTCTAGTGAAGAAACCCAGGGTTGAACCCAAACCCGAGACTAAGTGCTTCTATAATAAGGGGAACAGCCACTGGAGCAGAATTACCCTAGATACTTGGTAGATGAGAAGGCTGGCAAGGTCGATAGAAGTATATTGGATATACATTATGTTAATGTGTACTTTACTAGTACTCCTAGTAGCACCAGGGTATTAGATACCGGTTCGGTTGCTAAGTGTTAGTAACTCAAAATAAAAGCTACGGAGTAAACGGAGACTAGCTAAAGGTGAGCTGACGATATGTGTTGGAAGTTTTTCCAAGCTTGATGTGATCAAGCATCGCACGCTCCCTCTACCATCAAGATTAGTATTAAACCTAAATAATTGTCATTTGGTGTTTGCGTTGAGCATAGACATGATTGGATTATGTCTATCGCAATACGGTTATTCATTTAAGGAGAATAATGGTTACTCTATTTATTTGAATAAAACCTTCAATGGTCTTGCACTTATAGGAATGGTTTATTGAATCTCGATCGTAGTGATACACATTTTCATGCCAAAATATATAAGATAGTAATGATAGTACCACTTACTTGTGGCACTGCCATGTAAGTCATATTGGTATAAAACGCATGAAGAAGCTCCATGTTGATGGATCTTTGGACTCACTCGTTTTTGAAAAGTTTGAGACATGCGAACCATGTCTATTGGTGTATATGCATGAAGAAACACCATGCAGATGGATCGTTTGGACTCACTTGATTTTGGATCACTTGAGATATGCAAATCATACCACATAGGCAAGATGACTGAAAAGCCTCGGTTTCAGTAAAATGGAACAAGATAGCAACTTGTTGGAAGCAACACATTTTGATGTGTGCAGTCCAATGAGTGCTGAGGCATGCAGTGAATATCGTTATGTTCTTACTTCACAGATGATTCGAGTAGATGTTGAGAATATTTACTTGATGAAACACAAGTCTGAATTATTGAATGGTTCAAGTAATTTCAGAGTGAAGTTGAAGATCATTGTGACAAGAGGATAAAATGTCTATGATATGATCATAGAGATGAATATCTGAGTTACGAGTTTTGGCACGCAATTAAGACATTGTGGAAATTTTTTTACAATTAATACCGCCTGGAACACCATAGTGTGATGGTGTGTCCGAACATCATAGTTGCACCCTATTTGATATGGTGGGTACCATGATGTCTCTTATCGAATTACCACTATCGTTCATGGGTTAGGCATTAGAGACAACCGCACTCACTTTAATAGGGTACCACGTAATTCCGTTGAGATGACACCGGTTTAGAGAAACCTATGCTGTCATTTCTTAAAAGTTTGGGGCTGCGATGCTTATGTGAAAAAGTTTCAGGTTGATAAGCTCGAACCCAAAGAGGATAAAATGCATCTTCATAGGACACCCAAAACAGTTGGGTATACCTCCTAATTCAGATCCGAAAGCAATATGGATTGTTTCTTGAATCGGGTCCTTTCTCGAGGAAAGGTTTCTCTCGAAAAGTTGAGTGGGAGGATGGTGGAGACTTGATGTGGTTATTGAACCGTCACTTCAACCAGTGTGTAGCAGGGCACAGGAAGTTATTCCTGTGGTACCTACACCAATTGAAGTAGAAGCTTGTGATAGTGATCATGAAACTTCGGATCAAGTCACTACCGTACCTTGTAGGGTGACAAGGATGTGTACTGCTTCAGAGTGGTACAGTAATCCTGTCTTGAAGGTCATGTTGCTAGACAACAATGAACCTACGAGCTATGGAGAAGCGATGGTGGGCCCGGATTCCGATAAATGGCTTGAGGCCATAAAATCCAAGAGAGGATCCATGTATGAAAACAAAGTGTAGACTTTGGCAGAACGGCTCGATGGTCGTAAGGCTAATGAGTACAGATGGATTTCAAAAGGAAGACGGACAATGATGGTAAATGTCACCATTAAGAAAGCTCGACTTGTCGTTAAGATGTTTTCCGACAAGTTCAAGGAGTTGACTACGATGAGATTCTCTCACTCGTAGCGATGCTAAGAGTCTGTTGGAATTATATTAGCGATTACTGCATTATTTATGAAATCTTGCAGATAGGATGTCAAAACATTGTTTCTCGACGATTTTAATGAGGAAAGGTTGTATGTGATACAACCGGAAGGTTTTGTCAATCCCGAAAGATGCTAATAAGTATGCAAAGCTCCAGCAATCCTTCTAAGGACTGGAGTGAGCATCTCGGAGTTGGAATGTATGCTTTGATGATGATCAAAAAATTTGGGTTTGTACAAAGTTTATGAGAAACTTGTATTTCCAAAGAAGTGAGTGGGAGCACTATAGAATTTCTGATGAGTATATGTTGTTGACATATTGTTGATCAGAAATGACGTAGAATTTCTGGAAAGCATATAGGGTTATTTTGAAAGTGTTTTTCAATGGAAAGCCTGGATTAAGCTACTTGAACATTGAGCATCAAGATCTATAAGGATAGATCAAAATGCTTAATAATACTTTCAAATGAGCACATACCTTGACATGATCTTGAAGGTGTTCAAGATGGACCAGTCAAAGAAGGAGTTCTTGCCTGAGTTGTAAGGTACGAAGTTAAGACTTAAAGCTCGACCACGGCAGAATAGAGAGAAAGGACGAAGGTCGTCCCCTATGCTTAAGACTTAGGCTCTTCAGTATGCTATGCTGTGTACCGCACCTGAAGTGTGCCTTGCCATGAGTCAGTCAAGGGGTACAAGAGTGATCCAAGAATGGCTCACAGGACAGCGGTCAAAGTTATCCTTAGTAACTAGTGGACTAAGGAATTTTCTCGATTATGGAGGTGGTAAAAGAGTTCGTCGTAAAGGTTACGACGATGCAAGCTTGACACCTATCCGGATAGCTCTGAGTAGAGAGACCGGATACAAATCATGGAGCAATAATTTAGAATAGCTCCAAGTAGAACAGTTGTTTAGAATAGCTCCAAATAGAGCGTGGTAGCTGCATCTAGGAGATGACATAGAGATTTGTAAAGCACACACGGATCTGAAAGGTTCAGACCCGTTGACTAAAACCTCTCTCACAAGCAACATGATCAAACATAAAACTCATTGAGTGTTAATCACATAGTGATGTGAACTAGACTACTGACTCTAGTAAACTCTTGGGTATTAGTCACATGGCGATGTGACCTGTGAGTGTTAATCACATGGCGATGTGAACTAGATTATTGACTCTAGTGCAAGTGGGAGACTGTTGGAAATATGCCCTAGAGGCAATAATAAAAGTATTATTATTATATTTCCTTGTTCATGATAATTGTCTTTTATTCATGCTATAACTGTATTATCCGGAAATCGTAATACACGTGTGAATACATAGACCACAATATGTC
>NC_041389.1:220682002-220700088 GCF_002162155.2 Triticum dicoccoides | reverse complement strand
CAAAAGTGTTGGAAATATGCCCTAGAGGCAATAATAAAAGTATTATTATTATATTTCCTTGTTCATGATAATTGTCTTTTATTCATGCTATAACTGTATTATCCGGAAATCGTAATACACGTGTGAATACATAGACCACAATATGTCCCTAGTGAGCCTCTAGTTGACTAGCTCGTTGTGATCAACAGATAGTCATGGTTTCCTGGCTATGGACATTGGATGTCGTTGATAACGGGATCACATCATTAGGAGAATGATGTGATGGACAAGACCCAATCCTAAGACTAGCACAAAAGATCGTGTAGTTCATTTGCTAGAGCTTTGCCAATGTCAAGTATCTCTTCCTTCGACCATGAGAGCGTGTAACTCCTGGATACCGTAGGAGTGCTTTGGGTGTATCAAATGTCACAACGTAACTGGGTGACTATAAAGGTGCACTATAGGTATCTCCGAAAGTATCTATTGTTTTATGCGGATCGAGACTGGGATTTGTCACTCCGTGTAAACGGAGAGGTATCTCTGGGCCCACTCGGTGACATCATCATATGCGCAATGTGACCAAGGAGTTGATCACGGGATGATGTGTTACGGAACGAGTAAAGTGACTTGCCGGTAACGAGATTGAACAAGGTATTGGATACCGACGATCGAATCTCGGGCAAGTAACATACCGATAGACAAAGGGAATTGAATACGGGATTGATTAAGTCCTTGACATCGTGGTTCATCCGATGAGATCATCGTGGAACATGTGGGAGCCATCATGGGTATCCAGATCCCGCTGTTGGTTATTGACCGGAGAACGTCTCGGTCATGTCTACATGT
Source organism: Triticum dicoccoides (assembly GCF_002162155.2). Classification (NCBI taxonomy): domain Eukaryota; kingdom Viridiplantae; phylum Streptophyta; class Magnoliopsida; order Poales; family Poaceae; genus Triticum; species Triticum dicoccoides. The sequence goes on along the minus strand of NC_041389.1, from coordinate 220,699,263 downwards.
CTCCCGAACCCGTAGGGTCTACACACTTAAGGTTCGATGACGCTAGGGTTATAAAGGAAGTTTGTATGTGGTTACCGAATGTTGTTCGGAGTCCCGGATGAGATCCCGGACGTCACGAGGAGTTCCGGAATGGTCCGGAGGTAAAGATTTATATATGGGAAGTCCTATTTTGGCCACCGGAAAATGTTCGGGATTTTTCGGTATTGTATCGGGAAGGTTCTAGAAGGTTCCGGAGTGGGGCCCACCTGCATGGGGGGACCCACATGGACGTGGGTAGTGGGGGCAAGGCCCCACACCCCTGGTCAAGGCGCACCAAGATCCCCCCTTAGAAGGAATAAGATCATATCCCGAAGGGATAAGATCAAGATCCCTAAAAAGGGGGGATAACAATCGGTGGGGAAGGAAATAATGAGATTTCTTTCCTCCCACCTTGGCCAATGCCCCAATGGACTTGGAGGGCAAGAAACCAGCCCCTCCACCCCTATATATAGTGGGGAGGCGCATGGGAGCTATACACGAAGTTCTGGCACAGCCCTACCTCTCTTCCTACTCCTCCTCTCCCATGGTGCTTGGCGAAGCCCTGCTGGATTGCCACGCTCCTCCACCACCACCACGCCGTTGTGCTGCTGTTGGATGGAGTCTTCCTCAACCTCTCCCTCTCTCCTTGCTGGATCAAGGCGTGGGAGACGTCACCGGGCTGTACGTGTGTTGAACGCGGAGGTGCCGTCCGTTCGGCACTAGGATCATCGGTGATTTGAATCACGACGAGTACGACTCCATCAACCCCGTTCACTTGAACGCTTCCGCTTAGCGATCTACAAGGGTAAGTAGATGCACTCTCTTTCTACTCGTTTCTGGTCTCTCCATAGATAGATCTTGGTGACACGTAGGAAAATTTTGAATTTCTGCTACGTTCCCCAACACATACATCAGTATGTACAATTTCCAACAAATTTGTTGCTCGCTCCATAGTTCCGCAGAACGGCGTTTTAGTCATCTTTCCCATGAGGCATGGTTCACAAGTACCAAGTGATTCATAATCAAGTGATTCCAAAAGTCCATCAGTATGGAGTTTCTTCATGCGCTTTACACCAATATGACCCAAATGGCAGTGCCACAAATAAGTTGCACTATCATTATCAACTCTGCATATTTTGGCTTCAACATTATGAATATGTGTATCACTACTATCGAGATTCAATAAAAATAGACCACTCTTCAAGGGTGCATGAACATAAAAGATATTGCTCGTATAAATAGAACAACCATTATTCTCAGATTTAAATGAATAACCGTCTCGCATCAAACAAGATCCAGATATAATGTTCCTGCTCAACGCTAGCACCAAATAACAATTATTCAGGTCTAAAACTAATCCCGAAGGTAGATGTAGAGGTAGCATGCCGACAGGGATCACATCGACTTTGGAACCATTTCCCACGTGCATCGTCACCTCGTCCTTAGCCAGTCTTCGCTTAATCCATAGTCCCTGTTTCGAGTTGCAAATATTAGCAACAGAACCAGTATCAAATACCCAGGTGCTACTGTGAGCTCTGGTAAGGTACACATCAATAACATGTATATCACATATACCTTTGTTCACCTTGCCATCCTTCTTATCCGCCAAATACTTGGGGCAGTTCTGCTTCCAGTGACCAGTCTGTTTGCACTAGAAGCAGTAGTCTCAGGCTTAGGTCCAGACTTGGGTTTCTTCTCTTGAGCAGCAACTTGTTTGCCGTTCTTCTTGAAGTTCCCCTTCTTCTTCCCTTTACCCTTTTTCTTGAAACTGGTGGTCTTGTTGACCATCAACATTTGATGCTCCTTTTTGATTTCTACCTCCGCAGCCTTTAGCATTGCGAAGAGCTCGGGAATTGTCTTGTTCATCCTTGCTGAAGTCGGCTGCGTACTTGTCCTCGTCCTCGGCGCCGCCCTCAAGGTTGTAGTACTCATAGTAGTGGCTGCGCTAGAGCTCGCGTTGGTACTCCACCGCCGATTCCTTGACGGATAGAACCTTCTCTACCTTGACCTTGGCCACGCGCAACTCCTCCTCCCGGCGCTCCTTGATCTCCGCCACCTCCTGCATCTCCAGCTCCCGCTCGGCGATCTCATGAGGAAGTAGGTGCTCCATGGCCACCGCCGCCTTTTCGCTCGTGGGTTGGATGCTGGATTCCGAGGTGGCCTAGAATATCTTGGCATGTGCATCCTCGATCTTGATGTGGATGACCTCGACCCGGGCCAGGGCGACATCGGCAGCACGGATGGCAGCTCGAGTGCTCTCGACGTTTGCAGCCGCCGTCGCAGCAGCAGCTGCAGCCGTCTCAGCTGCTGCATCTGCCCCATCGGCTGCCGCAGATGCCCTCTCAATGGATGTGGCCGTGCTCAATGCGGATGCGGCGGCACTCTCGGCGTAGGCAGTGGCACTCCTGGCGCAGGCGCGGCGCTCGGGGAGGGCGCGGCCATCGTACGGGCCTTCACGAAGCGTTGCCATAGCGTCATCTTTAGAAGAAGGGGGTGCAGGAATTGGGATCAAGATTCGTGGATTCGAGGGTTGCCGGCACTGGAGCAGACGAGCCGGCGAAGCTTAAGAAGGAATACTTAAATATAGACCCAGAAATATTCATCGCAAACGGTTCCTACAAAAAACATTTGTGATGTTGTGGATATTTTTTATTAGCTGTGAAGGACGAATTTGGAGTAAAGTGGCAACGGATGGTGTTTTAATTGTCCGAGAAAACTTGTATTACTAATACAACTGTCATGTCAAATTTTGGAAAATTTCAGGGGTCATTTGACCTTTAAAGACATTTAAGTGATTTTCTAGCCATTTAATAACCATAATTCAAATTTGAACTACATGTACATGCAACAGCTAACCATAACGGCTTGAAAAGTCATATTTTGTGTACTTGTGTGTCATTTAATTCTATGTGCAGTAAATTGGAAGGAATTTTCAAACATATTGGTCTAACGGCTATGACACAATTAAGCATGGAGTGCCATGGCATTTAAATTCCAAAAAATTAAAAAAAGATCAGAAACACATGAAACCTTGCTTGATGTAATGTCATGCCACCAAGATGATGTGGTAAAAATTTTGACATGTTTGAGGAAAGTTTGGACACACACACCTCACAAACCGAAGCAACTCACTAGAAGGCTCGTGGTTCCGAGAGGGAACAATGCATGTTTGATGGCGAATGGGAGATAGCTTCCTCTTACGGCCTTCAATTTTTTTCTACGTTTAACGTGCACTAATATAACTATCATGTGAAAAATTTGAAAATTTCGGGGGTCATTTGACCTTTTAAAGACATTTCGGTGATTTTCTAGCCATTTAATGACCGTAATTCAAATTTGAACTACATCTACATGCAACGACTAACCATAACGGTTTGAAAAATCATATTTGTGTACTTGTGTGTGAGTTAATTCCTTGTGTAGTAAATTAGAAGGAATTTTCAAACATGTTGGTCTCACGACATGGACACATGCATGGAGTGCCATGGCATTTTAATTCCAAAAAAATAAAAAATGATCAGAAAAACATGAAACCTTGCTTGATGTAATGTCATGCCACCAAGATGATGTGGTAAAAAAATTGGCATGTTTGATGAAAGTTTGGACACACGCCCCTCACAAACCGGAGTAACTCACTAGAAGGTTCGTGGTTCCGAGAGGGAACAATGCATGTTTGATGAGGAACGGGAGATAACTTCCTCTTACGTCCTTCAATTTTTTTCTATGTTTAACGTGCACTAATACAACTGTCCTGTGAAAACTTTTGGAAAATTCTAGGGGTCATTTGACCTTTTAAAGACATTTAAGTGATTTTCTAGCCATTTAATGATTGTAATTCAAATTTGAACTACATCTACATGCAACGGCTAACCATAACGGTTTGAAAAATCATATTTTTGTGTACTTAGGTGTGAGTTAAAAAATTATCAGACGATGTAAATATCTAGTGTTCAAAAAATAAAATGTAAAGATCTGGCAAGACAACTGGCCCCCACACGATTGGCACTCTATCTTGCTTTATATATATATATATATTATGAATTTCATTTTCTATCTGCTTTTGTATACTAATTTGAATCTAGTTGTTATCATCCACATATACAGAATGAAAAGCATATAAACACACATTGAAACAGAACATATAAGAACGGAAAACAGAGTACACACATTGAAACAGAGCAATAAACAGAGCGATAAACAGAGCAATACTATGATTGATGTGAATACATAGCTATCCACGTTGAAACGACTCAACAAAATAAAACACGTCCATGAGACCATGACGAGCAGCCCTTGCCTACGGTAGCTCTTGGCTCTGCCAGAACTCGTGCAGGTGTTCGTCCAAGCGGTCGACACGCTCACGGTACATCTGGAGCGCGATCTCGAGCTCCAAGTTGACTATTTCATCGGAGATCACCAGCTCGAGGATGCGACGGTCATGTTCTTCTACTACGCCCAGGTGGACACCTGGGCCAAGGAGGCGGTCGAGCCTACCGACCAACACGTTGGCATCGAGCGGGCCGCGGACAAGGCGAACGACGCTACCCATGCAAACGGCGCGGCAAGCGTCTGGTGCAAGTACGGTGCAGAGGGCCTCTATCCACTCCTGGCGAGGAATGGGGGTACTGACAGGACGTGTACCTAGCTACGATGCCCTATTGATAGCAGGCAAGTGCCAATGGATCTGCTCTTGCTGTGCGGCGCATCGCACCTCCCGCTCAGCGACGCTCCAACGGTCTCGCCGTGCGTCAAGCCGTAGCCTATCGGCGCGGACGCGCCTAGCTTGCTCTGTGGTGCGCCATCGATCATGTTGTGCAGTGAGCTGCAGCCTCTCAGCGCTGACATGCCTATCTTGATCCGCGGCGCTGAAGTGCCATGCGCCAAGGGTCTGCTCAACCCTGGCGATGACGCGCATCATCATGTCGTCCATGGTGTTGCCAGGGAGCGCCTCGGCCTCGACGGGCCGTGGCGCCTGCTCGTTTTCCTCGTCGATAAGGTTGATGGAAGAGGCGGCGCTTTGGTGGGTTGGCATGCTTGGAAAAGGTGGATGTGCTATAGGTTGTGTTTGTTGCCTCCGTGTGTCGCGCGCCGCCTAGGTTTATGCACAATATCGTTGGGTGGCGGGAAACGGTGGTGTGTTCATAAAATGCCATCAATTAATGGAAACTTAGCATAGAAGGAACATCGAACTAGCACAAGAAGTAGAAGATGATCAGATGATCGTTTATCCTAGTTAATTATGCATGTAATAGTTTACTTTGGTGTGTGGAAATGTCATGTGTGTACTAGCCACCTATGTAATTGGATGTTAGTCACGTATTACACACATCTTGTTTATGTGAAACGTTTATGTTCTCTTGGCTCAACACAAACAGTTTATCAGAATGAACTTTATGCCCTCCATTGCACACACCTTGATCTGGTTGAACCATTTCTATTGCGTTGCCTAATCGAAAACAGTTCATCCGAGTAAACCATATGTTGTATATCGCACACACCTTGATCTGGCTGACCGTTTCTTTTGTGTTGCCTAATCACAAACAGTTCATCCGAGTGAACTGTATGTCGTATATCGCACACGCCTTGATTTGGCTGCCCATTTCTGTTCTTCTCCCTCATCGCAAACAGTTCATTGAACTGAACGGTATGCCCTGCATCGCACACGCAACTAAAATCGGAACTGTGTTTGATGCATCTGTCATCGCAAACATTTTGCACCTTTTTTGATGGGTTTTTTTACATCACTGTTTGCGATTAATGCATCGCACACAGTTTCATCAAAGGGTCTCTGATCGTAGTGTCGCGTTAGCAGCATCCTGCAGTAGTGCATGATATAATATGACAATATTGGTATCTCGCTAGCCCTTTCTAAGACTGCAAAATATAAATGTAGAGCACCTCCAAAGTTCAAGCAGCGACTAAACATTGTAATTCATGGTTGAAAAGATCCAGTCATGCTAACACCCAACATTGACTACACACAATGCGTGAGCATGACAATAGTGCTCTCAGATCTGGCGCTTATTAGAGAAGGTGATGACTCAATATAAAAGTAGATAGATAGTCCCTTCGCAAAGGGAAGCAGGGATTTGCAGAGGTGCCAGAGCTCAGGTTTTTAAAACAGAGGTGAATGAAATTTTGAGAGATGCACCCTTCATATTTACTTCGCGACCATCAGTTACCAATACCTTCCATGCTAAACACATTAGTAGCGATTCCCAAGCGATAAACTAAAGGTTATTATCCGTAGGAGTTTTTGTTTGTTTATTTGTAAGCTCTTTTCTTTTTGCAGTTTGGGACTGGGAATCCCTATTACCGCCCCTCTCATGCAAGGACAAGTGAATAAACATTCATCATGAGAATAGCCCATTTAGAATGGAAGATATTGACTACCTGATGACACTAAATCATGCAAATTAGAGTCCAAAACAGAGGAAAAGTAGATACGAGGGAGACGTATCACTAACTAGTATGAGTGACCCGTCAAAACCAAATGTGTAGTCTATATGCCAGAAGGCCGGTCAGACCCCTCCGCCAATGCCATAGATTGCTCCGGGGACCATGGTGAGTTTACTTTGAATGGTCATTAGTTACTAACATTAACATTTGAGTGTCTTCATGCTAATGAGACATTGCAAATGATCTTTGGTGCAGCGTACCTCCAGACAAGCATCACACGATCCTTCTCCAGGTGGTACCGGCATGAGCCACGCCGGTGCTTCACCTCCGTGATGACGGTAAGTTTTCTCTAGTGTTTTGCTTAACAAATGCATAATGACCTAGACTTAGCTTTATTTACACCAATATGCTTACCATAATGACCTAGACTTAGCTTATTTTCCTCCAAAATGACATAATAAGCTTACTTAGCTCCAAAATGATCCACTTTACCTTAGTTAGCTCTAAAACAATCTATACTTAGCTTTGTTTCCTCCAAAATGACCAAAGTTAGCTCTAATATGCTAAGTTATCTCTAATATGCTTAGTTACCTAGGTTTGCTCAATAATGACATACACTTAGCTTACTTATGTCAAAATTGGCATAATTAGCTTACTTAGGTTTGAAATGGCATAACAACCTTGGTAACCTCATATATGTCATATACTTAGCTTATTTTCCTCGAAAATGACATAATAAGCTTAATTAGCTCCAAAATGATCAATTTTACCTAAGTTAGCTCCAAAATGACCTAAGTTAGCTCTAATATGCTAAGTTACCTAGGTTAGCTCAATAAATACCTATACTTAGCTTACTTATGTAAAAAATGGCATAATATGCTTAGCTAACTCAAAAATGGCATAATTACCTAGGTTAGCTCAATAATGATCCATTTTACCCAAGTTAACCCCCAAAATGATCCATTTTACCTAGGTTAGCTCCAAAATGATTCATTTTACCTATGTTGGCTCCAAAATGATCCATTTTAGCTAGGTTAGCTCTAAAATGATCCATTTTAGCCAGGTTAGCTCATAAATGATCCATTTTACTTAGGTTAGCTCATAAATGTCATTTTTACATAGGTTATCTCCAAAATGACCAATTTTAGGTAATTTAGCTCCAAAATGATCCATTTTGCCTAAGTTAGCTCATAAATGTCATTTTACCTAAGTTAGCTCATAAATGTCATATACTTCTTCTTCTTCATTTTGTTCTTCTTCTTCTTCTTCTTCTTCTTCTTCCGTGTCTTTTGTATCCCATTTTGCAGATTCATTAACTTCATGGAAGCTTTGCATTGATGGAGGGCTTGTTTTCCCTTTCTGTTTTCATTTTCGAACAATGTGGAACTTGCGTTGTGGAACTTGTAATATGTATACATGGATGAACTATGTATGTTGAACTTGCTATGTATTTGGATATGTCGTATGTAAGTGGAACTTGCTATCTACGTGTTTGTTATATCATATGTTTGATATGAATTATATATATGTTTGCTGTGAAATATCATATATTTGTTGTGAAAATAATTGGATATAAGAAAAAAACAGAACAAAACAAGGCAATGCAGCCTCTTTGCCATCTGCCACCAAAGGCAAAGGGGCCTTTGCCGTCTGCCGCACACGGCAAAGAGGCCATGTGGTAGCAACCTGTGCAATCTGGGAGCTATACCATTTGGTTACTTTGCCATCTGTGGCAGACGACAAAGGTTGTGGGAGTTTTCCATTCGCTAGCAGATGACAAAGGCCGGGTAAGGCATGATGGTGGCTGACGTCAGATAGCAGACGACAAAGGGGAGGGCATGTTTGCCCTCTACTAGCAGATGGCAAAGCCTCCCGTTCCTAACATGGCTAACGCTTGTTATTTACCGTCCATGTTCTTTACCATCTGCCACCTGTTTACCATAGCTTTCTTTGTCGGGCAGCTTTGCCATTTGGGGCTGACGGCAAAGAGGTTTGCCGTTTGCTTTCGGTTCCTTTGGCAGATGGCAAAGAAGCTAATTCATGTATTGCATTCAGCAGTTATTATTCGTGCTCTGAGCCGATAGTTTACGTGTTCCTTTTTGTTCTGCTATCATCATCCTATGTATCTGTGTTCATCCCTATCCTTATCTTCGCATGTACTCTTTCGTTATCACCTTGCATTTTAGATTCTCTTGTGAAATCATTCTATTGCATTGTGTTCAGCACCGATCATGTTGTGCCTCATTCTGTTACATCTGTTTGCATGTTGCATCACTCTCATTGTAGTTAAACCTGTATTTTATCAAGCACGTACTGTTGTAAATGCGTTTCTCGATGAATAAGCTTCTGACAAATAAGATTGATTTAGTATATTTCCTTCGATACTCTATTCTGCTGCTATGATTGGGTTTGGTTTCAAAGCTTTCGAAAGAAAATTTGAATCTCCCATTCACCCTCCCCCCTTCTGGTCGATATACTATCGGTCCTAACAATTGACATAAGAGGAGGTTCTCCATGTCTCTGTTTATTAAAGGTCTAACATCCTTGGAGTTTTGAGTATGTCATTTGCACGTAGATCCTCGCACTCTGAAAGGTTTCCCATCTTAGATGGAAATGACTATCTATATTTGAAGGAATAAATGAGAATCAGAATTCAAGCTGTCAACTATGATCTGTGGTAGATCGTGGAAAATGGCTACACCATTCAGCAACAAAACAATCTGACTTCCGATGACAAAGCAAATCTGCAGTTGGATGCTCAAGCAAAAGATATCATCTATAGCAGTCTCTCAAAGGACATTTTCTTTCGGTGTCATAGGCTCAACACAGCAAAGAAAATTTGGGATGCTCTATGCTCATGAAGATTTTGTTGCCCGATCAGATCCTCACATTCAAACGCTTCATGCTATGTTTACTGGATTCAGCAGCCTGCGTAAGGAAAGTGTCATGGAACTCACTGACTGATTAACAAACATCGTTCAAAGACTACATCAGTGTGGAGTAACTGATATCACCGATAGAGATGTAGTCAACAAGCTTCTGAGCGCACTTGATGAATCATTTGATACTATTGTGTCTGAAATCAAACAAAGCCTGACTATGAAGAGCTTCACTATGTTGAGGTCATGACACTACTGTCCATTCATGAAGAAAAGATGGAGCTTGAAAATGCCAATCAAGAATCTTCTTCGGAAAGTGAAGGAGAAATTCTTTTTTTTTGCGGAAAAGTGAAGGAGAAATTCTCTCACACTATGGCAGTTCTAAAGAAGAAGAAGAAGAAGATGTCGAGAATCAACACACCATCACCCAAGAACTTGAAATGCTCACACAAAGGCTAAGTGATATAAAAAGGCACAATCTCTGTCTCATAAATGATGACGAGCATGACGCACCAGAATCATCTAGAAGAAGATTGCCTCCGAAAGATATGAAGTGCTTCAAGTGCAAATTATACGGTCATGTCATCGCTGATTGCCCTGGTTGGGAAGGAAAACCCAGCAGCAGATGGAAATACCTTCACTGCCAGTGGTTTTACTCGAGTGGATCGTCATACTAAGCTCTCGAAGGAAATTGCATCTCCGTCATCTTCTTCGAAAAGACCAGTCACTGACGTGAAAGCCAGAGCTGTCATTGAATCAAATATGAAGAGGATATCTCGACTAAACAGAGCGTGTACTTATCTGTCAATGGACTCTAAAGAAGAAGCCACTGACACTAAATCAGATGATGACGAATTCTACAAAAAGATTGGAATAAGCAATGCTTATGTTGCCACTGAAACATCAAAGAATATCAGTGAATCAGATACTGATGACGATGCTTCAAGTTACGATGATTCAAGCAATGATGAACCAGTCGCCTTCTATCTCATGGCAAAATCTTCCAAGGATTGGGTATCCACAAAACACCAAAGATCCATGAACGAATATTCTCTTGAATATATATCTATGCCAAGCTGGTCAAATCGCTAAATCTCAACAGGATAAACTTGAAATGCTTGAGAGAAATCTCAAGAAAACTGAAGGATTATTGGTCAAAGAGAGGGAGAAGAATCAAAAGTTGATCGAAGAGCAAGATGCTTTTTCATCAACTATTGAAGATCTTACCAATCGATATGATTCACTCGTGGTTGACTGTGAGAGTTTATCAAATGAACTCCTTAACAAGAATCAAGAACTCGTGTCACTGAAAGAGTCTCATAACGAACTGGCTTTAGAGAAAGCTTCTCTATTCACCGAGCAATCTATTCAACTTCCTGATGGTTTTGTACCCCCATGCTTAACTTGCCTAGAACGTAGCAATGCAGATTCTCATGCTGAAACTTCTACTGTTGTTGTAGAGAATTTTTCTACTATTGAAGTTGGTAATACTAACCCCTCTTCCGAGGATTTTGTTGCTATCACTGAAGAAAATTGCAGGTTAAAGGGCTTACTTGGGACTGGAATGCTAAGGAGCCTAAAAGGGCATCAAACCTTATGTGATGTGCTCAAGAAGTCCACACTTCACAAAAATCCTCAGAAGGAAGGATTAGGTTTTGAAAAGAAATTAAAGTTAATGTGGATGGATCGTATTGGACTCCTGAACAATATCCCCGCACGACTTGGATTCGAGCAAAGAGTAAAACCCTCAAACCTGAAACCCTATCTAGTTATCTTTCGCCCATTCCTGTTGATACTGACGAGTCGAATGACTCAAATTACAAACTCTTCAAACAACAGAATGGTAAGGTTTTCGCTCAATATGTTGGAACTAACTGCAGGACAGGTTCACCCAAGAAGCAAAATAGGGTAAAGAAGTGCACCATTGAAAATTTATCTGTTATAGCTAACCTAACTATGCAGGATAATCATCGACGAGGAAATGGCTATCATCCTCAGCCTACTCGAATATCATTCTTGAATGATTATCACCCTAAACTATGTCAGAGGGAGTACATGCGCACAACTTCAAATCATTACATTCATGCATCTAGAAACAACTTCAATGCATATTCCATATGATTATCATCTTAGTACACAGGTGTCTCACAGGACACGCCGAAGAAATATCCCTAGCCAGGCAAAGCAAATGAGATCCTCACCTCCCACGCAGGTGTGGGTTGTGAAGAAGAACTAATCGTTTCTTGCAGGAAATTCTCTCAGGGATATCTCATTCTTATCTTAAGCCCTGAGTTCAATCCTTGTTGGTGCTCACTCTTTCTGGTTTTTCATTCGTAGTGTCTATGTTTTTCCATCGTTTGGTCTGTGTTTTGAGTTAGTTCTTTTTCTGGAATTTTACTCGGTTCTTTGTTCATAAACATGCAAATTGATCTGAAGAAGATTTCACTCCGATGTCCTTGATCGCGAATGGAATCTGATTTGAAATTTCATCCGTTTTAGCGCTTGTGCTTCCTCAAACCTTCCGGCATCAAGTTCAGTTACCGAGATTTTTGCAGGAAATGACTGACACGTGCCCACGATCTCACGATCGAGACCCCGTCCGTTGAATGTGGAACATCCTGAGTTTTTTGTCCATAGATTTCGGAGAGGGTGGTTTCTCTCTCGGGGTATATAACCCCCCCCCCTCTCGGTCTCTTCTTCCTTAGCTCTTTCTCCATTCGGCCTTGTACCTCTCTCTCGCTTTCCATCCAAGCCCGAGCTCGAAGCAGCATCGACGTCAAGCCTCGTTGTGCAACTCTGGCAAAGCTCCATCACCATTGGTCGCGCCAGTGCTATAACTCTCCTCTCTCGCATTTGTCATAGTTGATCTGATCTGCCAAGTTAGGGTGTTCAGATCCAGAACTTGCCCTATTCCCTTCCTATTCTAGGGCAGTTCGTCCCGACGCCATTTATCTTGAGTTATTTTTCTTGTGGTAGATCTTTAGGATTCACTATGTCATGGCTTGTACGATTTGTAGTAGTTCCTCGTACTAGTCTTTTGGATCTAGAGTTCACTGTGTATACATCAAAAGATTAGAGGGATGATTATCTTTTCTTTAAGGCATAGTGCAATTCACTCGATGATATCTTGCAAGTGTATGCCATGTATCCCTTGCTTCTTCCGAAAACTTATCTGTTTTTGAGGTAAAATTTGTTTGTGCATGTTTGTGACTTCCTCCTGTGTTTTCTTTCAAAATTGTGTTTTTCTCTCAGGAGTGGTCATGGTAAATAGCTCAGATGAGCATACTGGTCCGAGGAAGAAATTCCTCAGCAACCAAAGCTGACTGAAAATAAATTAGCAAAGCCACCAAGAGCAGCGAAGAAAAAGGCCGAATCTGAATCTGCTGAAGAAGATGATGATATTCCCTCAGCACATAGTCAGCCAGAAGATGAGCTAGTCACTGACTCCAAAACCTTGTTCTCTGATGGAAATCCCAAGAAGGGGTGTCACGATAGAGAGAGAAACACCACGGCAGAGATGTCTGATCCAGAAACCTACAAGACTCCACCTGGAGTAGAAACTGCTCAAGAGAGGGATAACAGACTGCAAAAGATTCATCGTCACTGGGCGAAGAAATGGTTTAACCATGAGAACGTCCGAAGAAAGTACTAGATTCTTTTTGCATTCACTCGTCCATGGAATGATTGCATTGCGGAGGGCTGCCTAGGTCCTAATGATGAAAAAGTCAGACCAGCTCCTCCCCCAATGCTCATGCAGACTCGTGATTTTCCCAAGGAAGTTGAGAAACGTTCAAATGCCAAGGCCAAGCATGACACCAAAGAGGCAAAGAAAAATCAAGTAGAACAGAGAAATGTTGATTTAACTCAACATGATGTGCTTGAGAAGAAGGAAAGGGCCTCTGCCCGAAAGGAAAAGAGGAAGAGGAAATCTGTTTCTCCTCAAGCTTTGAAGAAGAAGCCAGTTGCCAACAAATCAAGGAAGGTTGCATCTGCCTCGTCTGATGAGGACTCTTCTGATGATAATGCTGGCGCAGAAATACCCATGTATGACCAAAGAGCACTGCTTGATAAGCCCTACCATACTCCTTCCCCAGCAAAGATTTCGCCATCAGTGAGATCTTCTCCAAGGCTTGCTCCTGTCCCCTCAGATAAACCTTCGGGCTCTGCTGCCCCTGTGGTGAAAATAAAGTTGATTACTGATGATAAAGCTACTGCTGCTACCAAGAAGGCGAAGAAAATCATTTTTGTTCCCACAGAGAAATATGATTTTGATCTGATGTTCGACATCATTGAAGGTGCCTCTTATGATGCTGATCCATCTGAGCTAAGCAGTCTAGGTTTGCCGGATGATGTTACCAAGATGGTAATGAAACATTTCACAGAGCTGAAGGAATCACGAAGGAATTGAACCGGGCTGTAGAGAACAAAAAGCTACTAGAGAAAATGAGAAATGAAGCCCGCTGTGAGTCTGGAAGAAAAGACGTGAACAAAAGGATCCTTGAGATCACCAAAGCCCTCACTGTGATGAGGAATAACAAGATTGAGTGGCACTCTAAGTTGAAAATGGATATTTCTCAACTCTGCGATCATAGCAATGATGAGATTAAGCGTCAAGCAGATCTTGCTCAACACAGAGAGAAATAAGAGACACATTAGAGAGCTCATGCTAGAGACAATAAGCTGAAATAGATCAAGGATCGTCGCATCCAATATGTATCTACTGATGCTCTTGTTGATTCAAGTGTCCCATTGCAACAGATTCCACCATCCCTCGTCTCGAGGAAGTTGCCGAACAATAAATTGTGCCTACAGTAGTCATTATTCCCCCCTTAGCGGCACAAGAAGCTAATGTCATGGACATTTATCTGGTTAATCATGATGAAGCAAATGTCATGCCCAAGCAAAATGTCTCTGAAGAAAGAATTGACAAGGAGATTGAGATGGAAAAGGCAGTACCATCGCCTTTGAAGAAATTCAAGTTGAACCCTCCGGATCCACCAAGGAGGGTGAGAAGGTTGAGGGGGAGCAAGTTGCTGCCCAAGGAAATACCTCTACGGTCTCCTCATCTGGTGCTCCTGCCCCGATGGAGGTTGACCCTACTCCTGGTTCTTTGGCTTCATAATCAGAATAGGAAGAGAAAAATTTGAAGTGCCCATGGCTCCTAAAGAGAAAGAACACCAAGTTGTACCACCTGTGTTGTTGCAGCAGACTGAAGGATATCAATTTGTGACTCAAGAGTCTGAGAAAGTTGTTGTGCTACCCACAGTTGAAACTTCACCGAAAGAAAAGGCCCTTGTGCCTAAATATGAGAAAGCCATTGAAGGAGTTCCAGCGAAGGAAAATGGCAGTCAATCTAGTGGCCCCATGTCGTCTGCTTCAGAAAAGGTTGTAAGGCCTCATGCTTCATTGAAGCCCACTAATGAGAAAACGCCAGCCTCTGATGATGTTCAGCCAATGGAAATTAGCGAGGAAGAATATTGAAAAAATCCTCAGGAATCATTTCCGCTATTTTTAGCTGAGTATGGCCCCAGTGGCCCGGCATTCAATGAACAACTTCATTCATCAAAGCTTGCATTCTTTGGCGTGAGCGCCTATGAAGGTGAAAGAACTTCATTATCACCGAGGTTATGGGCAGAGGAACATGCAGTCTATTATGCTCGGATCCTGTTTGGCAAGCACATAATTTTCAATCATAAGATGTTGAACTTCGCCAAGCTCGAAGAAATGGCTTGCTTCCTGAATGCAATTGATCACATTGAACATGCTCTTCTGAAGGGTTTCACACACTTCAATCATGGCTGGAACAAATAAGTGATTCTTCAGTTCTATGCCATGTTGTACATCATAGGAGAAATGGAAAATACCTCAACCTGGATGCTAGAGTGGATGACTGGCAGAAAGAGAATCAAATGCTGGGCAGATCACTTGCTGGCCTTGATAAATTTGCCTCAATGTGAATTTGAGAATGAAAGTGAACACTGACTGCATTTCTGGGAAGTGTCTGAAGCACAACTCCACGTCTTGATGGATCCCGCCATGGTGGGCGATGAAGGCATTAATGTTGATCCAAAGAAGTTGCCCTATGATAACAAGGTGCTATTTCACATTCTGTGTAATACCATCATGCCAACCAATAGGCCAAACTCCATCAAAGGCATTGTGGGAAATGCACTTGTAGCAATATCTCAAGGAATCAAGTTTGACATTCCAGATGTTTTCATTCGAAACCTGGCATGTGCTGCAGATAGCCCTCAGTCTTTAAAGCCTTATGCTCCTTGGATAATGTTCGCCATCGAGCAGCTTACACATGAAAAATTCTTCTGGGCTTACATACCAAAGGTATTCATGCCACCAGTTCATGACACTCTGCACATCGTGAAGGATAACAACAAAGGAAAGGAAGCTATTGATGCCATTACAGCTGCTTCTGCGTCTGAAAATGCTCCAAAGGTTAAAGAAGCCAAGATTGAAATTCCTCGTGAGGAAAATCCATCACTCTATGAGATTTGCATTCGCACATAGCAGACCCTGGAAAGACACACCAAGATGGATAGGAAGGAAAAGGTGGAATTGGTGACTGAGCTAGATTTGATTAATAATCACACTCATCCAATTCTTCCGCATGAGAAGGATGCAAGGAAGCACTCATGGACCTTGCCGAGGGAGCATTACTCTCTCAAGGATCTAACTAAGAAGGGCCTCTTCAAGGAATATAATTACCTAGACTTGCTTGTTGTTTTGCGCATCCGAAGACAAACTCTAGAGCTCCCACATTGTTCTGCTTCAACAAATCTGTCGTCTGTCAATCATGATGTTGAAATTGCAGACACTATTGGCACTCTTATCTACAAGCCAGATATCCATCGCTCCAAGTCTTCCAAGTCCAAGGCTACTACTCTAGCATCTGCCTCGACCATTCCGCACTCTTCAGATTCTGACTCCTCAAGTGGTTTTCATACGGATTTGGAAGATACTCCCATGGAGTAATTCCTTGCATGACTTCTCCTTCCTTTTTGACACTTGTTGACAAAAAGGGGGAGAATTACATCGATTGATAGTTTTTCGGGGTTTGCAGGGTGTTTACTTTCATCATCTGGTTTTCCCCCGAACGATTTGCTTCAAGAACTTATCGCACTGCATGTGGTGTTCAAACACTCGATTGTCATGTAACGTTAATAACCCTCGCCTACAATATCATTTTCTTTGCACTATATTTTGTGCAGGTACCTTTGATTGTGTTTGTTCGGTGAATGATTATCTTCGACAATTATCTATTTCATAGGGGCACACATCTGCGAACACACATCTGCTTCTCGAAGAAGAACAGAGAAGAAGTACCCCAAGTACTAACTGAACCACTTTTGTGATTGGATATGCTCTGATTGCTATCTCTCATTATCTAACCTTGCAGGAAGCTAAAGTCAGCCTATGCACAAGTGCCTTATTGAAGGATATCTATGTGACTAACAAAGTGTTTTTCCTCACAGATATCCTTTGCACCATCTATTTTGCAGGAAAACCACCTCCGAAGCATATTGTAACGCCCCAGATATACTTTCCATATTTGTATCCAACTCTTGCCGTCTCCGGCGCTAAGTTATATTTATTTCTCGGGTTTGGGTTTTTGTCTCCGCGTGTTGTTTTTCTTTTTCGTGCATCTCTTATCATGTCATCACGTGCATGGCATTTGCATACATGTTCATCTCATGCATTCGAGCCTTTTCCCCGTTGTCCGTTTTGCATTCCGGCGCTTCGTTCTCCTCCGGTGGTCATTTCTACCTTTCTTTCGTGTGTGGGGTTTAAACATTTCCGGATTGGACCGAGACTTGCCAAGCGGCCTTGGTTTACTACCGGTAGACCGCCTGTCAAGTTTCGGGTCATTTGGACTTCGTTTGATACTCCAACGGTTAACCGAGGGACCGGAAAGGCCTCGTGTGTGTTGCAGCCCAACACCCCCCAAATTTG
>NC_041389.1:220672182-220680718 GCF_002162155.2 Triticum dicoccoides | reverse complement strand
CTTGTTTCCTAGTGATCCGTGCCTCTTTTGAGGATGATCAGTAAGGGAGTTTTGATATTTATGTTATGCTCTATCCATCCATGTCTTTGGTTACATATGTGGAGTGCTCTAGGTTGACTCAATCGAGCTCAACTTTTGCTTCGTTGTTAATCCGGGCAGATCGTCAACTTGTTTGCGATTTTGCCGATGCTACCGTTAGTGTTCCATGCATGTTATGCCTTCGTTCTTGCCATGTGTAGCTAGCACTTTGTGCCTTCTTGCTGGTTATATGCTTTCCTTTCCATGACTTGCACCGTAGTGAGTGCATCGAGCTCGTTTACATGCCTTCGTGAGTTATATTTCAGCGTGTCTCAGTTTTCACTAAGTCTGAAAACTGATTGTGTTCGAGCTATGTTCGTGAGCTCGGTAGAGTATTTTGTGAACCCTTTTGGCCCCAGGTCACTTTGGGTGTTTTTTTAAGCTTGTTGAGTATCTCCATGCCATGTTCTTACTTGTCATGTTCAGGTTTTCTATCATGTTGTTTTGCTGCTCCGAAGAGAGCATCGTGATCTGAAATTTCAGACTAGTGTTAATTTCACTAAGTCTGAAATCTGTTTTGCATTTGCGTTTTAGCCATGCTTGTTTGAACCTCTTAATGGATGAATTTGCCTTTGGCTCAGTGCTAGTGTTTTGTCAACCATCTTGTGTACATTACTGCCATGTATTTTGTTTTCATGTTTGGTGGCTGTAGCATGTTCATTTCGTTGCATTTAGATGCCTACTTGCTGTAAATCGCATACCGGTGTCATATCTTAAAACGCTCGCCATTTCCAAACCGTAGCTCCGATTCCAATGATCTTTATATCGTTTTCAAGCAATTTCATCCCCTCTATCCAGTGACACACTTGGTTTTCCAAGTTGATGCCAGGTTCATGCATTTTCTGTCATATCTTGCATTTTGCATCCCGCATAGCATATCGTCATTTCATCATATTGCTTGGTCTTGCCGTGGTTGATTGTATCCTTGTTGCTTGTTTGTCTTGTTGGGTAGAGCCGGGAGACGAGTTCGCTACCGAGGAGCCCGTTGAGTTTGCTTGCGAGGATCCAGTCAACTCTGACAACTGTGCAGGCAAGATGATCATACCCTCGAAATCACTACTATCTTTGCTATGCTAGTTTGCTCGCTCTTTTGCTTTGCCACTACTACGATGCCTACCTTTTGCTTGTCAGCCTCCCAATTGCCATGTTGATCCCCTAACCCATCATTGTCCTAGCAAACCGTTGATTGGCTATGTTACCGCTTTGCTCAGTCCTTCTTATAGCGTTGTTAGTTGCAGGTGGAAGATTGGAGCCGTTCCTTGTTGGAACTTTTATTTACTTGTTGGGATATCACCATATATCTTACTTAATTAATGCATCTATATACTTGGTAAAGGGTGGAAGGCTCGGCCTTATGCCTGGTGTTTTGTTCCACTCTTGCCGCCCTAGTTTCCGTCATATCGGTGTTATGTTCCCGGATTTTGCGTTCCTTACACGGTTGGGCTATTATGGGAACCCCTTGACAGTTCGTCTTAAGTAAAGCTCTTCCAGCAATGCCCAACATTGGTTTTACCATTTGCCACCTAGCCTTTTCTTTCCCTTGGGTTCTGCAGACTCAAGGGTCATCATTATTTTACCCCTCCGGGCCAGTGCTCCTCTGAGTGTGGGTCCACCTGTCAGCTACCGGTGGCTACCAGGGGCAACTCTGGGCTGGCCTACCCGTACCTAGGACAATCTGAGTGTGCCCTGAGAAAGAGATATGTGCAGCTCCTATCGGGATTTGTCGGCACATTCGGGCGGTGTTGCTGGTTTAGTTTTACCCTGTCGAAATGTCTTGTTGTACCGGGATACCGAGTCTGATCGGAATGTCTTGGGTGGAGGTCTATTCCTTCGTTGACCGTGAGAGCTTGTCATGGGCTAAGTTGGGACTCCCCTGCAGGGATTGAACTTTCGAAAGCCGTGCCCGCGGTTATGGGCAGATGGGAATTTGTTAACGTCCGGTTGTAGAAAACCCGAAGTTGACCTTATTTAAAATACATCAATCGCGTGTGTAACCGTGATGGTCTCTTCTCGGCGGAGTCCGGGAAGTGAACACGGTGTTGGAGTTATGCTTGACGTAGGTTGCTATAGGATCACTTCTTGATCATATTTGTATCGACCGTGCTTTGCCTTCTCTTCTCGCTCTCTTTTGCGTATAAGTTAGCCACCACATATGCTAGTCGCTTGCTGCAGCTCCACATATATTTGCCTTATCCATTCCTATGAGCTCAAATAGTTTTGATCGCGTGGGTGTGAGATTGCTGAGTCCCTGTGGCTCACAGATACTACAACTCCAGATGCAGGTCCAGGTGATTTCGCTCCAGGTGACGAGTACGAGCTCAAGTGGGAGTTCGACGAGGACTCTCAGCGTTATTATGTTTCCTTTCCCGATGATCAGTAGTGGTGCCTGGTTGGGGTTATCGATTCAGGACCTTGTCGCATGTTGGGTTATTTTCTATTTTGGCGCCGTAGTCGGGCCATGAGTGTTTGTTTGATGGATGTTATTTATGCACTCTGATGTGACGTGGCGA
Organism: Triticum dicoccoides; assembly: GCF_002162155.2. Lineage (NCBI taxonomy): Eukaryota > Viridiplantae > Streptophyta > Magnoliopsida > Poales > Poaceae > Triticum > Triticum dicoccoides. The sequence goes on along the minus strand of NC_041389.1, from coordinate 220,678,130 downwards.
GTGTAAGCCAACTATGTTATCTCCCCCTTTTATTATATATTACATGGGATGTTGTAATGATTGCCTGACTTGCGACATTGCTTTCAATGCGGTTATGCCTCTAAGTCGTGCCTCGACACATGGGAGCTATAGCCGCATCGAGGGCGTTACAAGTTGGTAATCAGAGCCATCCCCGACCTTAGGAGCCCCCATTGCTTGATCGTTTTTAGCAGCCGAGTTGTGTCTAGAAAAATGTTTTGAGTCCTTAGGAATTATATATTGAAGAGCTTAGGAATTCTTTTACTTCCCAGTCTCCTCATCGCTCTGGTAAGGCATCCTGACGTAGAGTTTTGACTCTTCTCTTCTCAAATTTCACTAAAAAAAAAATTTAGGATCACGCGAGTATCTTGGTTTTGTTTCGATGGTTTTGTAACGAGAACATTGTTCTTGGTGCCTCCTGTCTTTAGGGGTTGTGGCAGTGTCCCGGGGAGTTGAGCTCCGAGGTGTTGTCGTCACAATTTTATCGTTGCAATTCTGGTATACTTGAGATATGTGCGCGACATCGGAAATCTCTTTTATGCAGTTCGTTGGTGAGATAACCTCGACGCCACCCAGTACTGGGGCGGGAGTTCGGGAGTATCGCCATAACTTGTATAACGGATGCTTTTCGAAGGTTGAGGTAGATGGTTTCCGAAGCTTTCCTGGTTATGTGTTGAAGGATGGATACAGCTGGATGTAGGATTTGCTAGTTTGGGTGAGATATTGTGCTTCCCCTGTATCCCCAACACCTGATTGCATAACCAGAAAGGTTCGGGAATTTCATAGGTGGGAATTCTAGTAGCTCTAGTTCTTCTTCCACGGATATTGGTTGAGATTGGGTTTTCTTACCGATTATTCGTTCTTGATCCGTACCTTGTTGAATTGTTTCTCTACCTTAATTCTTCGTGGCTTCTCAATTTATGGATATGTGACCACTTCAAGAGAAATGCATTCGTTCATTCTGTTCGGATGTGAAGACTATATGTTGCAATTTTCATTCCGTTGGATTCAGCTTCTATATTGTTGTCTATCAGTGTGCTAATGGTGGTCAACCTGTTCAGGATGGCTCCTCCAACGCGCACGACTCCGAATCCTGATCCGCCTCCACCTCCGCCTCCTCCGGAAGCATGGCAAGCTGTGATGGCCGCTACTAATGCAAACACACAGTTGATCATGCAAATTCTCCAAGAGCGCAATCAAGGCAGTCAAGGGAATCAAGGCCACAATCAGCACCACTTTGCTACACTGAACCAGTTCCTTGCTAATGGCCCAAAGACGTTCAGCGGTTGTGTTGAGGCTACCGATGCTGACGATTGGCTAGTGGATCTGGGCAAGCATTTTGAATGTAGCAACGTCAGGCCTGAAGATTTCGTCAAGTTCGCTTCTTTCCAGCTCAAAGATCAGGCTGCAGAGTGGTTCCAGCAGTACAAGGATTCCAGAGGTGGACGTGTTATCACTTGGAATGATTTTCGTCAAGATTTCCGCGCTCATCACATCCCTCAAAGTGTGGTTGAGAGTAAGCGTCAGGAATTCCGCAATCTGAAGCAAGGCTCTTTGTCTGTCTATGACTACAACAAGTTGTTCCAGAAGCTCGCCCGTTTTGCCAAGCAGGATGTTCCTGATGAGAAGAGCATGATCTATCAGTTCAGGGGTGGTCTTCGTGAGGAAATTCAGCTCGCTCTTGTCCTCTTTGAGCCGTTGAGATAAGATGAGTTCTACAACATGGCACTGAAGCAAGAGGCTGCTCAGATGAGGTGTGATGCTTCCAGGAAGTGTGCCAGAGATGTTACTCCATCTTCCTCTACTCAAGTGGTCAAGCAGCAGAAGTATTGGCTTCCTCCTCCTCCGTTCCGTCAGCCGTATCAGCAGAAGAGCAAAGGTGGCAGTGGTTTCTCCCACCCACCCAACCCAGGCTTTCAGAACAAGTCTTCGTCTCAAGCGCCAAGATCGAGTGCTCCGTATCACCGTCCGCTTTCAGAGGTCACGTGCAACAAGTGCCAACAGAAGGGTCACTATGCCAACAAGTGTACCAACCAGAGGCGTCTTCCTCCTCCTCCTCCTGTCAGATCGGCAAGTACAGCTGTGGTCAAGCATAACCCCAAGTCCGCCAAGGTCAACTTGATGAATGCAGCTCAGGCAGAGGACTCGTCAGATGTGATCATGGGTAACCTTCCTGTTAATGATATTCCTGCAAAAGTTCTTTTTGACACTGGTGCATCGCATTGCTTCATCTCGAGACCGTTTACAAATAGGCATGAATTGGTCTCACAAGTTTTACCTAGTCCTTTAGAAGTTGTCTCTCCCGGTAAGCGCATGCAGGCTAACTCCATCGTTCCGGATGTTTCTATCACTCTGGGTGACTACAAGTTCTTGGCTTCTCCTACGGTTCTTGGCAACTCGGATATCGATCTTATTCTCGGGATGGACTGGCTCTCTAAGCATAAAGCTCAGCTTGATTGTGTAGCCAGGCAGATTCAACTGACTCATTCGTCTGAGGATGTCATTGTCTTTGCCGCTCGGGATAATACCATCCGATTGTTTTCTCTCAATGAGAAGGGTGAATTGGATGCTATTTCGCAGATTCCGGTTGTTTGTGAGTATCAAGACGTCTTTCCAGAAGAGCTCCCAGGAATGCCTCCGCACCGGCCAGTTGAATTCGTTATTGAACTTGAGCCTGGCACGGAACCTGTGTGCAAACGTCCTTACAAGCTCGGACCTGAAGAGTTGAAGGAGCTGAAGAAACAACTCGATGAGCAAGAAAGATTGGGTCTCATTCGGCCTAGTACTTCTCCGTGGGGTTGTGGTGTTCTTTTTGTGAAGAAGAAGGATGGATTGAGTCGACTTTGTGTTGATTACCGTCCAGTAAACAAGAAGACCATCAAGAACAAATACCCACTTCCCAACATCAATGAGCTGTTCGAACAACTCAAGGGTGCTCAAGTATTCTCCAAGCTTGATCTCCGTATGGGTTATCATCAGATTCGTATTCGTGAGCAAGATATTCCCAAGACGGCGTTCAGAACAAGCTTTGGTTCATATGAATACACCGTCATGTCTTTTGGCCTCGCCAACGCTCCTCCGACGTTCTCTCGCATGATGAACTTCATCTTCAACCCCTACACCAATGAATTCGTTTTGGTCTATCTCGACGACATTCTGGTTTTCTCCAAGAACAAGGAAGATCATGCTAAGCACTTGCGTTTGGTTCTTGACAAGCTCAGAGAACATCAGTTCTACGCCAAGTTCTCCAAGTGTGAATTTTGGCTCGATGAGGTTCTTTATCTTGGTCATATCATCTCTGCCAAGGGCATTTCCGTGAATCCTGAGAAGGTGTCTGCAATTGTGAATTGGGAACCTCCTCAGAACGTGAAGCAACTCCGTAGTTTCCTCGGTCTCGCAAGCTATTGCAGAAGATTCGTTGAAAACTTTTCTAAGATCGCCAAGCCTCTCTCAAATCTTCTTCAGAAGCACGTCAAGTACGTTTGGTCTCCGGAGTGTGATATGGCTTTCAACACTTTGAAAGAGAAATTGATCACTGCTCCAGTTCTGACTCCGCCTGATGAAACCAAGCCGTACGAGGTCTTTTGTGATGCCTCTCTCCAAGGTCTCGGTGCTGTACTGATGCAAGAGAAGAAAGTTGTCGCTTACACCTCTCGCCAGTTGAAACCTAATGAGAAGAACTACCCCACTCATGATCTCGAGTTGGCGGCAGTTGTGCATGCTTTGTTGACTTGGAGACATCTTCTATTGGGAAGGAAAGTGGATATTTTCACTGATCACAAGAGTCTCAAGTACATCTTCACTCAGCCTAATCTCAACCTCAGGCAGACTCGATGGGTCGAAATGATTCAAGAGTACAATCCGAGTATCGAGTATACTCCAGGCAAGGCTAATGTGATTGTTGACGCTTTGAGCAGAAAAGCATATTGCAACAGTCTGATTCTCAAGCCTTATCAACCCGAGCTTTGTGAAGCTTTCCGCAAACTTAATCTGCAAGTTGTTCCTCAAGGTTTCCTCGCCAACCTTCAAGTCTCTCCTACCTTAGAAGACCAGATTCGCCAAGCCCAACTCCTTGATGCTATGGTGAAAAAGGTGAAGATTGGTATTGCAAAGAGTCAGTCCAAGTACAAGTGCTACCGACTTGATGACAAGGACACTCTCTTCTTCGAGGATCGAATTGTTGTGCCCAAAGGTGAACTTCGTAAGGTGATCATGAACGAGGCTCACAACTCTCTCCTCTCCATCCACCCTGGTAGTACGAAGATGTATCAGGATCTCAAGCAAGCTTATTGGTGGACTCGAATGAAGCGCGAGATCGCTCAATTCGTGAATGAATGTGATGTCTGCAGAAGAGTGAAGGCAGAACACCAAAGGCCAGCAGGTCTCCTCCAACCTCTTGCCATTTCAGAATGGAAGTTTGACCACATTGAAATGGACTTCGTGACTGGGTTTCCAAAGTCCAAGCGTGGCAATGATGCTATATTTGTTGTCATCGACAAGCTCACCAAAGTGGCTCACTTTCTGCCTATCAAAGAGTCGATCACTGCAGCTCAACTGGCGGAACTCTATACCTCTCGCATTGTCTCTCTGCACGGTATTCCTCAAGTGATATCTTCAGACCGTGGCAGCATTTTTACCTCCAAGTTTTGGGATTCTTTTCAGAAAGCCATGGGCACCAACATCCGCTTCAGCACAGCTTTCCATCCTCAAACAAGCGGTCAAGTCGAGCGTGTCAACCAAATTCTTGAAGATATGCTCAGGGCTTGTGTGATCTCCTTCGGCATGAAGTGGGAGGATTGTCTTCCTTATGCTGAATTCTCTTACAACAACAGCTTTCAAGCAAGTTCGGGCAAGGCCCCTTTTGAAATTCTTTATGGCAGGAAGTGCCGTACCCCTCTCAACTGGTCTGAAACCGGTGAACGTCAGCTGCTGGGTAATGACTTAATCACAGAAGCAGAAGAAATGTGCAAAGTCATTCGCGATAACCTCAAAGCAGCTCAATCCCGCCAGAAGTGCTACTATGATAGTAAGCACCGTGATCTGGTTTTCGAGATCGGAGATCATGTTTACCTCCGCGTCTCTCCCATGAAAGGTACTCGTCGCTTCGGTATCAAAGGGAAGCTTGCCCCTAGATACGTGGGACCTTTCAAGATTGTCAGCAAGAGAGGCGACCTCGCCTATCAACTCGAGCTTCCTTCAAACTTTGCAAATGTTCATGATGTGTTCCATGTCTCTCAGCTTCGAAAGTGCTTCAAGACTCCTGACCGCACCGTCAACTTCGAGGACATTGAGCTCCAAGAAGATCTCTCTTATCGTGAGCACCCAGTTGCTATTCTTGAAGAGACTGAACGCAAGACTCACAACAAGTCAATCAAATTTCTCAAAGTTAAGTGGTCTCACCATTCCGACCGTGAAGCCACCTGGGAACGCGAGGATCACCTCCGTTCTAAGTACCCGGAGTTCTTTCAGTCCTAGATCTCGGGACGAGATCTTTTCGTAGTGGTGGAGTGTTGTAACACCCCAGATATACTTTCCATATTTGTATCCAACTCTTGCCGTCTCCGGCGCTAAGTTATATTTATTTCTCGGGTTTGGGTTTTTGTCTCCGCGTGTTGTTTTTCTTTTTCGTGCATCTCTTATCATGTCATCACGTGCATGGCATTTGCATACATGTTCATCTCATGCATTCGAGCCTTTTCCCCGTTGTCCGTTTTGCATTCCGGCGCTTCGTTCTCCTCCGGTGGTCATTTCTACCTTTCTTTCGTGTGTGGGGTTTAAACATTTCCGGATTGGACCGAGACTTGCCAAGCGGCCTTGGTTTACTACCGGTAGACCGCCTGTCAAGTTTCGGGTCATTTGGACTTCGTTTGATACTCCAACGGTTAACCGAGGGACCGGAAAGGCCTCGTGTGTGTTGCAGCCCAACACCC
>NC_041389.1:220592896-220670999 GCF_002162155.2 Triticum dicoccoides | reverse complement strand
CTTGTTTCCTAGTGATCCGTGCCTCTTTTGAGGATGATCAGTAAGGGAGTTTTGATATTTATGTTATGCTCTATCCATCCATGTCTTTGGTTACATATGTGGAGTGCTCTAGGTTGACTCAATCGAGCTCAACTTTTGCTTCGTTGTTAATCCGGGCAGATCGTCAACTTGTTTGCGATTTTGCCGATGCTACCGTTAGTGTTCCATGCATGTTATGCCTTCGTTCTTGCCATGTGTAGCTAGCACTTTGTGCCTTCTTGCTGGTTATATGCTTTCCTTTCCATGACTTGCACCGTAGTGAGTGCATCGAGCTCGTTTACATGCCTTCGTGAGTTATATTTCAGCGTGTCTCAGTTTTCACTAAGTCTGAAAACTGATTGTGTTCGAGCTATGTTCGTGAGCTCGGTAGAGTATTTTGTGAACCCTTTTGGCCCCAGGTCACTTTGGGTGTTTTTTTAAGCTTGTTGAGTATCTCCATGCCATGTTCTTACTTGTCATGTTCAGGTTTTCTATCATGTTGTTTTGCTGCTCCGAAGAGAGCATCGTGATCTGAAATTTCAGACTAGTGTTAATTTCACTAAGTCTGAAATCTGTTTTGCATTTGCGTTTTAGCCATGCTTGTTTGAACCTCTTAATGGATGAATTTGCCTTTGGCTCAGTGCTAGTGTTTTGTCAACCATCTTGTGTACATTACTGCCATGTATTTTGTTTTCATGTTTGGTGGCTGTAGCATGTTCATTTCGTTGCATTTAGATGCCTACTTGCTGTAAATCGCATACCGGTGTCATATCTTAAAACGCTCGCCATTTCCAAACCGTAGCTCCGATTCCAATGATCTTTATATCGTTTTCAAGCAATTTCATCCCCTCTATCCAGTGACACACTTGGTTTTCCAAGTTGATGCCAGGTTCATGCATTTTCTGTCATATCTTGCATTTTGCATCCCGCATCGCATCCCGCATAGCATATCGTCATTTCATCATATTGCTTGGTCTTGCCGTGGTTGATTGTATCCTTGTTGCTTGTTTGTCTTGTTGGGTAGAGCCGGGAGACGAGTTCGATACCGAGGAGCCCGTTGAGTTTGCTTGCGAGGATCCAGTCAACTCTGACAACTGTGCAGGCAAGATGATCATACCCTCGAAATCACTACTATCTTTGCTATGCTAGTTTGCTCGCTCTTTTGCTTTGCCACTGCTACGATGCCTACCTTTTGCTTGTCAGCCTCCCAATTGCCATGTTGATCCCCTAACCCACCATTGTCCTAGCAAACCGTTGATTGGCTATGTTACCGCTTTGCTCAGCCCTTCTTATAGCGTTGTTAGTTGCAGGTGGAAGATTGGAGCCGTTCCTTGTTGGAACTTTTATTTACTTGTTGGGATATCACCATATATCTTACTTAATTAATGCATCTATATACTTGGTAAAGGGTGGAAGGCTCGGCCTTATGCCTGGTGTTTTGTTCCACTCTTGCCGCCCTAGTTTCCGTCATATCGGTGTTATGTTCCCGGATTTTGCGTTCCTTACACGGTTGGGCTATTATGGGAACCCCTTGACAGTTCGTCTTAAGTAAAGCTCTTCCAGCAATGCCCAACATTGGTTTTACCATTTGCCACCTAGCCTTTTCTTTCCCTTGGGTTCTGCAGACTCAAGGGTCATCATTATTTTACCCCCCCCCCGGGCCAGTGCTCCTCTGAGTGTTGGTCCACCTGTCAGCTACCGGTGGCTACCAGGGGCAACTCTGGGCTGGCCTACCCGTACCTAAGACAATCTGAGTGTGCCCTGAGAAAGAGATATGTGCAGCTCCTATCGGGATTTGTCGGCACATTCGGGCGGTGTTGCTGGTTTAGTTTTACCCTGTCGAAATGTCTTGTTGTACCGGGATACCGAGTCTGATCGGAATGTCTCGGGTGGAGGTCTATTCCTTCGTTGACCGTGAGAGCTTGTCATGGGCTAAGTTGGGACTCCCCTGCAGGGATTGAACTTTCGAAAGCCGTGCCCGCGGTTATGGGCAGATGGGAATTTGTTAACGTCCGGTTGTAGAAAACCCGAAGTTGACCTTATTTAAAATACATCAATCGCGTGTGTAACCGTGATGGTCTCTTCTCGGCGGAGTCCGGGAAGTGAACACGGTGTTGGAGTTATGCTTGACGTAGGTTGCTATAGGATCACTTCTTGATCATATTTGTATCGACCGTGCTTTGCCTTCTCTTCTCGCTCTCTTTTGCGTATAAGTTAGCCACCACATATGCTAGTCGCTTGCTGCAGCTCCACATATATTTGCCTTATCCATTCCTATGAGCTCAAATAGTTTTGATCGCGTGGGTGTGAGATTGCTGAGTCCCTGTGGCTCACAGATACTACAACTCCAGATGCAGGTCCAGGTGATTTCGCTCCAGGTGACGAGTACGAGCTCAAGTGGGAGTTCGACGAGGACTCTCAGCGTTATTATGTTTCCTTTCCCGATGATCAGTAGTGGTGCCTGGTTGGGGTTATCGATTCAGGACCTTGTCGCATGTTGGGTTATTTTCTATTTTGGCGCCGTAGTCGGGCCATGAGTGTTTGTTTGATGGATGTTATTTATGCACTCTGATGTGACGTGGCGAGTGTAAGCCAACTATGTTATCTCCCCCTTTTATTATATATTACATGGGATGTTGTAATGATTGCCTGACTTGCGACATTGCTTTCAATGCGGTTATGCCTCTAAGTCGTGCCTCGACACGTGGGAGCTATAGCCGCATCGAGGGCGTTACACATATCCACTCCAACCAACATATTTTATCTTGCTTTGATCATATAGTACATATAACATGAACGAAAACTTCATCTCGTGTGGATTCAGATTGTGCTGTGAGAAAACCTTCATGATATATCCTTGTTGCAAATCAATCAATGCTTATTTCACTTCTAACATTCTTTGAAGATTTTGTGACAGGAATCACCTCAAACACCGTCGAGTGCATTTAAAGAGTTTATGTATAAGATATTCAGTCCATGTCACTTAGATGAAGAGAAATATTGTTTCTCCGGCTCATCATGATGTAAAGCACATATTAAGGGGAGAATATCTTATCTTTGTAGTTATCTCTCGACTTTCATTATTCTTCGCATTTGATACGTCTCCAACGTATCTATAATTTTTGATTGCTCCATGCTACTTTATCTACTGTTTTAGGCAATATTGGGCTTTATTATCCACTTTTATATTATTTTTGGGACTAACCTATTAACCGGAGGCCCAGCCCAGATTTGCTGTTTTATGCCTATTTCAGTGTTTCGAGGAAAAGGAATACCAGACGGAGTCAAAACGGAACGAAATCAACTGGAGAAGTTAATTTTGGAAGGAACCCAATCTGTTGGGCTTGGAGTGCACGTCAGGGGATTCCCGGGCTTCCCACGAGGGTGGGGGCGCGCCCCTCCCCCCTGGGCGCGGCCCCCCTACCTCATGAGCACCCTGGAGGTCCACCAACATACCCCCTGCACCCATATATACCTACATACCCTAAAACTTCCAGAACAGAAGATAGATCGGGAGTTCCGCCGCCGCAAGCCTCTGTAGCCACCAAAAACCAATCGGGACCCCGTTCCGGCACCCTACCGGAGGGGGATCCCATCACCGGAGGCCATCTTCATCATCCCGATGCTATCCATGACGAGAAGGGAGTAGTTCACCCTCGGGGCTGAGGGTATGTACCAGTAGTTATGTGTTTGATCTCTCTCTCTCTCTCTCGTGTTCTCTCTCGTGTTCCATCTATGGCACGATCTTGATGTATCCCGAGCTTTGCTATTGTAGTTGGATCTTATGATGTTTCTCCCCCTCTACTCTCTTGTGATGAATTGAGTTTCCCCTTTTGAAGTTATCTCATTGGATTGAGTCTTTTATGAACACTTGATGTATGTCTTGCGTGGGATAACCGTGGTGACAATGGGTTATTCCATTGATCCACTTGATGTATGTTTTGGTGATCAACTTGCGGGTTTCGTGACACTTGGGAACCTATGCATAGGGGTTGGCACACGTTCTTGACTCTCCGGTAGAAACTTTGGGGCACTCTTTGAAGTACTTTTATGTTGGTTGGATGAATATGAGATTGTGTGATGCATATTGTATAATCATGCCCACGGATACTTGAGGTGACAATGGAGTATCTAGGTGACATTAGGGTTTTGGTTGATTTGTATCTTAAGGTGTTATTCTAGTACGAACTCTTTTATAGATCGATCCGAAAGAATAGCTTTGTGGTGGTTTCGTACCCGACCATAATCTCTATGTTTGTTCTCCGCTATTAGTGGCTTTGGAGTGACTCTTTGTTGCATGTTGAGGGCTTGTCATATGTTCTATCTATGTTATTATTGTTGAGAGAACTTGCACTAGTGAAAGTTGAACCCTAGGCCTTGTTTCCTATCATTGCAATACCGTTTACGCTCACTTCTACCGCTTGTTACCTTGCTTTTTTTATTATTTCAGATTACAAAAACCTATATCTACTATGTATTTTGCACTTGTATCTTCATCTCTTCGCCGAACTAGTGCACCTATACAATTTACCATTGTATTGGGTGTGTTGGGGACACAAGAGACTCTTTGTTATTTTTGCAAGGTTGTTTGAGAGAGACCATCTTCATCCTACGCCTCCTACGGATTGATAAACCTTAGGTCATCCACTTGAGGGAAATTTGCTACTGTCCTACAAACCTGTGCACTTGCAGGCCCAACAACGTCTACAAGAAGAAGGTTGTGTAGTAGACATCAAGCTCTTTTCTGGCGCCGTTGCCGGGGAGGCTAGGTAAAGGGTACTCACACTCCGTCACTAAGCTCTTTTCTGGCGAGGTGAGTGCTTGAAGGTATATCTTTAGATCTTGCAATCGAATCTTTTTGTTTCTTGTTTTAGCACTAGTCTAGTTTATAAAATAAAATTACACAAAAATGGAGTTGAGTTTGTCTCATACACTTCACCTTTTTAATATCTTTCGTGAGTATGATGGAAAGGAAAATTATGCTCAAGTACTAGAAGAAGAATTACATAGAATTCTTGGCATCAAATATGTGAATGATGAGCATGATTGCAATATTGTTAGTATGAATTCCTTGAATATACATGATGCTAATGATATGCAAAGCCACAAGCTTGGGGAAGTTATGTTTGATGAAGATGATATTTTTTGTCCCCCAAGCTTTGATGAGCAAATTTACTATGATGAAAGCATGCCTCCTATCTATGATGATTATTGTGATGATACGTATGCCATAAAGAAGAAGTTTGCTTATGTGGAGAGTAATAAAATTTCCTTGCAAGTAGATCATGAAAAGAATGCTTTAGGTGCTGGTTATATTGTTGAATTCATTCATGATGCTACTGAAAATTATTATGAGAGAGGAACATATGCTTGTAGGAATTGCAATAACGTCAAGTTTCCTCTCTATGTGCTTAAATTCTTGAAGTTATGCTTGTTCTGCCATCCTATGCTAGATGATTATTGTTCCCATAAGTTGTTTGCTCACAAAATCCCTATGCATAGGAAGTGGGTTAGACTTAAATGTGCTAGTCATATGCTTCATGATGCTCCCGTTATGTTTCAATTCTTATCTTTTATGTGAGCATCATTATCATCATCATGCCTAGCTAAAAGGCATTAAAGAAAAGCGCTTGTTGGGAGACAACCCAATATGTATCCTTACTGTTTTTGTGTGTACACATGATATTCTACTGTAGTAATCATGTTTTATAGTTTTTGTTCCAATAAAGTGCCAAGTAGAACCTTTGGGAAGACTTGGGTGAAGTTTATATGATCTTGCTGTGAAAAACAGAAACTTTAGCGCTCACGAGAATAGCTGCCATTTTTTACTGGAGAGTGATTTTAGGTTGATTCTTTTTGCAGATGATTAATAGACAAATTTCTCAGGTCCAGAAATTTATTTCATAATTTTGGGGGTTCCATAAGTATATATTTTATACAGATTACTACATACTGTTCTGTTTTTGACAGATTCTGTTTTCTATGTGTTGTTTGCTTATTTTGATGAATCTATGAGTAGTATCGGAGGGTATGAACCATAGATAAGTTGGAGTACAGTAGATATTACACCAATATGAATTTATAATGAGTTCATTACAGTACCTAAGTGGTGGTTTTATTTTCTTATACTAACAGAGCTTACGAGTTTTGTGTTGAGTTTTGTGTGGTTGAAGTTTTCAAGTTTTGGGTAAGATTCGATGGACTACGAAATAAGGAGTAGCAAGAGCCTAAGCTTGGGGATGCCCAAGGCACGCCAAGGTAATATTCAAGGACAACCAAGCAACTAAGCTTGGGGATGCCCCGGATGGCATCCTCTCTTTCGTCTTCGTTGATCGGTAACTTTACTTGGAGCTATATTTTTATTCACCACATGATATGTGTTTTGCTTGGAGCATCATCTTATTTTGTTAGTATTTTCTTGCTGTTAGTTAGAATAGTATTTTGCATCTTTAGTTTCAATAAAAAAGTCAAGGATAGCCTTTTCCATGCTTATTTTGCTAGTTTACATGTTGCTGTTTGAAAAACAGAAAGTTTACCGCTGTTGCAAAAATTCCCTAGAAAAGTCAGAGAATGGTCTAACGTTTAATCTTTTTGCATATTGAGCTATGATAAATTTATTACAGTGGGAATTTTAGTTCATAATTTTTGGAGTCAGGTAAGTATTGATACTTTTGCATTCTTTACAGACTGTACTGTTTTGGCAGATTGCTGTTATGGTTGCATTGTTTGCATATGTTTGCTTGTTTAATGATTCTATTTGAAGGTAGGAGTGTTAAATATGTAGAGGAATTTAGTATGAATTGTTGAATAATAATTTAAGTGATTTTCTACAGTATAATATGATAAGGTTTTGCATTGGTTTATACTAACCTATCTCACGAGTTCTTGTTGAGTTTGTTGCGAATGAAGCTTTTGATAAAAAGAGAAATCATGATATGAGAGGAATTAAGGAGACACAAAAGCTCAAGCTTGGGGATGCCCAAGGCACCCCAAGATATTATTTCAAGAAGTCTCAAGCATCTAAGCTTGGGGATGCCCCGGTAGGCATCCCACCTTTCTTCTTCAACAACTATCGGTTAGTATCGGTTGAGCCTAAGTTTTTGCTTCTTCACATGAGTTGTGCTATCCTTGCATTGTAGTTTTCTTTAGCTTTGCTCGCTGTTTGAATAATGTACCAAGATCTGAATTATTTATTGAGAGATAGCCATACATGAATTGGAATTTGCTAGAATACTCTATGTGCTTCACTTATATCTTTTGAGCTTGATAGTTTTGCTCATAGTGCTTCACTTATATCTTTTGAGCGTGATAATTTTTGCTCTAGTGCTTCACTTAGATCTTTTAGAGCACGGTGGTGGATTTGTTTTAAAGAAACTTGATCTCTCATGCTTCACTTAGATTATTTTGAGAGTCATTAATATCATGGTAATTTGCTTAATGTTAATATACTTAGTGTTCAAGATATGTGAAACTTTCTTTTGAGTGAATTGAATACTAACATAAATTTAATGCTTAATAATTGTTTTGAGATATGGAGGTAATAAGATCAAAGTCGTGCTAGTTGAGTAGTTGTGAATTTGAGAAATACTTGTGTTGAAGTTTGCAAGTCCCGTAGCATGCATGTATGGGTAAAGTTGTGTAGCAAATTTGAAGCATGAAGTGTACCTGGCTTGTTCATCCTTATGAGTGGCGGTCAGGGACGAGCGATGGTCTTTTCCTACCAATCTATCCCCCTAGGAGCATTGTGCGTAGTACTTGATTTTTGATGGCTTCTAAATTTTTGCAATAAGTATATGAGTTCTTTTGACTAATGTTGAGTCCATGGATTATACGCACTTTTACCTTTCCGCATTTGCTAGCCTCTTCGGTACCGTGCATTGCCCTTTCTCACATCGAGAGTTGGTGCAAACTTCGCCGGTGCATCCAAACCCCGTGATATGATACGCTCTTTCACACATAAACCTCCTTATATCTTCCTCAAAACAGCCACCATACCTACCTATTATGGCATTTCCATAGCCATTCCGAGATATATTGCCATGCAACTTTCCACCGTTCTGTTCATCATGACATACTTTACTTTTGTCATATTGCCATTGCATGATCTTGTAGTTGACATCGTATTTGTGGCAAAGCCACCATGCATTATTTTTCATACATGTCACTCTTGATTCATTGCACCATCCCGGTACATCGCCGGAGGCATTCATATAGAGTCATATCTTGTTCTAGTTTCGAGTTGTAATATCAAGTTGTTGTAATAAAAGTGTGATGATCATCATTATTAAAGCATTGCCCCAGTGAGGAAAAGGATGATGGAGACTATGATTCCCCCACAAGTCGGGATGAGACTCCGGATGAAAAAAAAAAGAGAAAGGCCGAATGAAAAAAAAGAAGGCCAAAAAAATGAGAGAAAAAGAGAGAAGGGGCAATGTTACTATCCTTTTACCACACTTGTGATTCAAAGTAGGACCTTGTTCTTCATGTAGTGAGTCTCATATATTTGTGCTTCAAAGTAGCACCATGTTTTTCATATAGTGAGTCTCATATATTGTCTTGTTCATACTAGTGGGAATTTTTCATTATAGAACTTGGCTTGTATATTCCTACGATGGGCTTCCTCAAATGCCCTAGGTCTTCATGAGCAAGCAAGTTGGATGCACACCCACTAGTTTCTTTTGTAGAGCTTTCATATACTTATAGCTCTAGTGCATCCGTTGCATGGCAATCCCTACTCCTCATGTTGACATCAATTGATGGGCATCTCCATAGCCCATTGATTAGCCTCGTCAATGTGAGACTTTCTCCTTTTTTTGTCTTCTCCACACAATCCCATCATCATATTCTATTCCACCCATAGTGCTATATCCATGGCTCGCGCTCATGTATTGCGTGAAGGTTGAAAGAGTTTGAGATTATTTGAGTATGAAACAATTGCTTGGCTTGTCATCGGGGGTATAGAAGTTGGGAACATCTTTGTGTGACGAAAATGAAGCATAGCCTAACTATATGATTTTGTAGGGATGAGCTTTCTTTGGCCATGTTATTTTGAGATGACATAATTGCTTAGTTAGTATGCTTGAAGTATTATTATTTCTGTGTCAATATGAACTTTTGTCTTAAATCTTTCGGATCTGAATATTCATATCACAAGTAAGAAGAATTACATTGAAATTATGCCAAGTATCACTCCGCATCAAAAATTCTTTTTTATCATTTACCTACTCGAGGACGAGCAGGAATTAAGCTTGGGGATGCTTGATACGTCTCCAACGTATCTATAATTTTTGATTGCTCCATGCTACTTTATCTACTGTTTTAGACAATATTGGGCTTTATTATCCACTTTTATATTATTTTTGGGACTAACCTATTAACCGGAGGCCCAGCCCAGATTTGCTGTTTTATGCCTATTTCAGTGTTTCGAGGAAAAGGAATATCAGACGGAGTCAAAACGGAACGAAATCAACTGGATAAGTTAATTTTGGAAGGAAACCAATCTGTTGGGCTTGGAGTGCACGTCAGGGGATTTCTGGGCTGCCCACGAGGGTGGGGGGCGCGCCCCTCCCCCTGGGCGCGCCCCCTACCTCGTGAGCACCCCGGAGGTCCACCGACGTACCCCCTGCACCCATATATACCTACGTACCCTAAAACTTCCAGAACAGAAGATAGATCGGGAGTTCCGCCGCCGCAAGCCTCTGTAGCCACCAAAAACCAATCGGGACCCCGTTCCAGCACCCTACCGGAGGGGGATCCCATCACCGGAGGCCATCTTCATCATCCCGACGCTATCCATGACGAGGAGGGAGTAGTTCACCCTCGGGGTTGAGGGTATGTACCAGTAGCTATGTGTTTGATCTCTCTCTCTCTCTCGTGTTCTCTCTCGTGTTCCATCTATGGCACGATCTTGATGTATCCCGAGCTTTGCTATTGTAGTTGGATCTTATGATGTTTCTCCCCCTCTACTCTCTTGTGATGAATTGAGTTTCCCCTTTTGAAGTTATCTTATTGGATTGAGTCTTTTATGAACACTTGATGTATGTCTTGTGTGGGATAACCGTGGTGACAATGGGTTATTCCATTGATCCACTTGATGTATGTTTTGGTGATCAACTTGCGGGTTTCGTGACACTTGGGAACCTATGCATAGGGGTTGGCACACGTTCTTGACTCTCCGGTAGAAACTTTGGGGCACTCTTTGAAGTACTTTTATGTTGGTTGGATGAATCTGAGATTGTGTGATGCATATCGTATAATCATGCCCACGGATACTTGAGGTGACAATGGAGTATCTAGGTGACATTAGGGTTTTGGTTGATTTGTATCTTAAGGTGTTATTCTAGTACGAACTCTTTTATAGATCGATCCGAAAGAATAGCTTTGTGGTGGTTTCGTACCCGACCATAATCTCTACGTTTGTTCTCCGCTATTAGTGGCTTTGGAGTGACTCTTTGTTGCATGTTGAGGACTTGTCATATGTTCTATCTATGTTATTATTGTTGAGAGAACTTGCACTAGTGAAAGTTGAACCCTAGGCGTTGTTTCCTATCATTGCAATACCGTTTACACTCACTTTTACCGCTTGTTACCTTGCTTTTTTTTTATTATTTTAGATTACAAAAACCTATATCTACTATGTATTTTGTACTTGTATCTTCATCTCTTCGCCGAACTAGTGCACCTATACAATTTACCATTGTATTGGGTGTGTTGGGGACACAAGAGACTCTTTGTTATTTGGTTGCAGGGTTGTTTGAGAGAGACCATCTTCATCCTACGCCTCCTACGGATTGATAAACCTTAGGTCATCCACTTGAGGGAAATTTGCTACTATCCTACAAACCTGTGCACTTGCAGGCCCAACAACGTCTACAAGAAGAAGGTTGTGTAGTAGACATCAGCATTACACTCCATTCTTTGCCTATCATTCGATGTGATGTATTTTGTCAACAGCCGTCCAAAAAGGGGGAGATTGTTGGTGCAATATCTTCCTACCTTGTGTTTTGGAGATTGTTGACAGAAACAGGTATGGACTGGTTTGTTTGCTAGTGCATACAGAGAGAAAAAGTCCATACACAACCGACAAGAATGATGTCTCCGGTGCTGAGTTCGAGGAACTTCACCGAAGTACATCTGCGTTGGAGAGAAGAATAGGTTATATTTGTTGAAGTGATAGAGTCGAGAAGATTGATGTGAAGAGGTTGCGGCTATATTTGTCCAGTTTAATCATTTCCCACGTGGGAGGTTGCGGCTATAAATAGCCACCCCGCTCCAACTTTGACCGTTGGCTGCTCCGCTTGAGATTTCCGAGAAGACTGATTTGAGCAACCCCTCTCTGAGTGATTTGAGTTTAAGATCCATGAGAGAAAAACCAAGAACCCAAACTTAGACAGTGGTTTAGCATCACAGTAGTTCTGAGTCAGAGTTCTTGTACCTATTACTCTTGAGAGCTGCACACTCTCTAGACGGATAGGTTTCAGCTTCGAGTGTTGAATAGTTGTTGTCTTCACCGAGCCCGATCTTCAGCAACCAAGAGTGATTGTGGTTCGCGAAGGTCGATCGAAGGTTTGGAGATCGCCGACAAGGATCTACCATGAGTGAATTCAACCTGAGCTTGATCAGCTCTGTGTTGAAGGAGAATAGGGTGAAGAGAGTTTATCTTCCGTGTTAATTCACAACCCCTCCAACCAGACGCAGACCTTTGGCAGAATGGTGAACTGGTCTGCCAAATCCTTTGTCGCCATCGAGCACCACTGGTTACATCTTCTTTACTGCATTGCATTCAACAGTTATTATTCATGCTCTATGCCAATAGTTTACGTGTTCCTTTTTGTTCTGCTGTCATCATCATGTGTATCTATGTTCATCCCTATCATTATCTTCGCCTATACTCTTTCGTTATAACCTTGTATTTTAGATTCTCTTCTGAAATTGTTCTACTGCATTGTGTTCAGCACCGATCATGTTGTGCCTCATTCTGTTACAGATGTTTGCATGTTGCATCACTCTCATTGTAGTTAAACCTGAGATTTATCAAGCTCGTACTGTTGTCAATGCTTCTCGATGAATATGCTTCTAACGAAGAAGATTGATTTAGTATATTTCCTTCGATACTATATTCCGCTGCTGTGGTTGGGTTTTGTTTCAAAGCTTTCGAAAGAAAATTTGAATCTCCCATTCACCCCCTCTGGTCGATATACTCTCGGTCCTAACACGGATGTTGTTGTTTTATTACCATTTGCTATTTTTGGTGGATGTTAACCCTGTTGTAGTTAACATTGGCTTTTCATGTACTTACACAGAGCTACAATGGGCGATACTGTTGTTTGCCGTCGAGGTTAGCTACATCCTATTCTTATACACCATTTGTTCCTAAATATAAGTATTTTTAGAGATTCCAATATAGACTACATACGGAGCAAAATGAGTGAATCTAGATTCTAATCTAAATTATGTCTATAATTCTATATACATCCGTATCTAGTTCATATTAAAATCTCTAAAAAATACTTGTACTTAGGAATGTAGGTAGTTGTATTTTACATCATTTTTGCGATCTTAGTTTAGTTTCTAACATTTACTGGTTGCTTCTAGGTACATATATTAGCGGTACTGATCCACGCTTCGATCCCTTTTGCGTATGGGGCAATGAGATATTCATGAGCAATCGTCAAGTGAGGAAACTAAGAAAGATTGTTAGGCGGAAGAAACGGGTGATGGGAATTAAGCTCTTTATTTACACTTTGTCCAAGACAACAATAAACTTTAGGATGGTAAGTAATGTGTTGCCTTTCCCCTGCCCACAACAAGTTACTCTATTAGACTTGAGTATCTGAAATATTTCTCTTTTCAATGGTTTCCGAAGCTATTTACTAATGATTACCTTACAAACTACATGACCGGAGTGGAGGCAACTAAGGTTAAAGTATACAATTCATGTTACCATGATAATGCTCTAGAAGTCTTCCTAAAGGAGACGAAGGGTGGGCGGGCGATCGTCATAAGGGGCTGGACAAAACTTGTTCGTGCCTATGGCATGCAGGAGGGCACATTATGGGCATTCCGCTTCTTCAATACCATCGGCAGCCAAAATGATTTACACTTGTCTCCTCACCTTTACTGCCTCTAAATATTATGGTTCAGCATAGTTAATTGCTATCTAATCCTGTAATTACTGAACATATTGTACTGAGAATTTTATTTATGCATTGGTTGTTGAACCATTGTGCTGCGAATTTGAATTTCACGTTTCATATTTCAAAATTTTCAATCCGAATAATAAATTATAGGGAATTTTTTATACAGGAGCGAACAAAATAATGTGCACACGGTTAGAAAGAAAACAATGTGTGCGATGAGAAATAGAGAACAAACGTTTCTTTAACATGAAACGTTTGCGATGCCCGACGGACGCACACACGGTTTCGTCTCATATGTGTGTGCGATTCATGGTAATATGACAAACGTTTCAAACCTGTATGCGTGTGTGATAGGAATACCTATCGCACACCGTTATGAAAATGGACATGTTGGTGTTAATAGAGGCACCGCACATAGTTTACATTCTTGAACTGTGTGCGATAACGTATCGATCGCAAACACATCGGTAGAGTGTTGATGTCCACCTTTTCACATGACTATAGCATCGTAATCGTTTGGAATGTCTCTCGGATCAGAAACTTAATATCGAGACATAACGTGTGGGACTGGGGCGACTTCTCATACGTTTATTCTATGGCGAGCATCAGTAGCTGCTTGCCTATCCCCGACGATTTTTGGGTCGTGTGGGAAGGACCCCCCTATGGCAGCCACTCACTTGGCGACGGTTCCGAATGTCGTTGTGGAAAGAGGTTAAAAACCATTTGTATAACACGTTACGGTACCAGTTGTGGGCCGTGCAGTCCGATCGATCAGATTGTTTTAACATATTATTTAACACGCCATTTGTGGTGTCCTCATCCTTATATATGGGGAGGACCAAAGTTGTGCAAAGGGTGCACATTTTTGGAGAAGGATGGCTTTATGTATACCAGTACTCAACACTTAAAGGAAAAATGAGATCTTGTAATCATATGTATCAACCGACCGAGAACAAGCAAGACATAGGGTATTACACCTCAAAGTGGCCTAAACCTAGGTAAAAAAACCATGCTGTCCGCTGAAGTGATTTGAAGTGTTTTAGCCCCTAGCCAAATGAAAAAGGGAATCTCCTCGATCTCCGGTACCAATGAGTTCACCATTGACATATACCTCACACACGGTCACACCCAGTCCATCTTAGCGATTGACGCACGCCACCGCCGTCTTACACCACCCAATAGCCGTCGCATGACGCGTTTGTCCCTATGAAGCGGGTCACCTCGCAGGTCACCGCCGCCTCGAGCTTCAGCGACCCCGGGCACTATCGTAGGTCGCTACCTCTATCCCTCCAAATCTCAACGCCTTCATAGCCATCGCCCTGCATGTCGTTGCCTCCTTCCCATGGCCTCGACGAAGGGAAGGAGGAGGTAGTGGGTGAAGTAGCAAGGCCAAGGCGGATTACAGCGAAAGCTTCATTAGATATGATGTGGTGTAGGTCAACAACTGGCTCGTTAACATCTCACAAGCCTAAAGCTCTACTAGTGGCTGATGCAAGTCATCGCATCTGTTTCCCAGGGCCATAGATGATGATGGTGATGAGGTGGGGTGACAAGGGAAGGCTGAGGTCAAACTGACGAGGAGCAGCGGCCCCAAGTCGTTGATTGTGTGTACGACCTGCGGGATAAGAGAGAAGTGTCGGGAGCTCGGGCGGATGGCATAGTTGGTTGCGTGTACAACCTGCGGGATAAGAAGAAGTGCTGGGAGCTCGACCGGATGTCGGCAGTTCTTCCTCAAGTTTGTCTTCCAGGCTTCGACCCTCCTCGAGTCCATCCATCTAAACGTAGTTAACAGATCTTCCATGTAGATTCCCGCCGTCTCCTTGGGGTTGTGGGGTTAGGTTTTCTTAGCATGCGTGCGCACCAATGAGATTTGGTGTCAATTGCTTCAGATCTATTCAAGGTTTCAACGATGATGACTATGGCTCGAGGGTGCTAGTCATCGACACGAGGTCGTGCATGTGCACGAAGACTTCCCATCTGTCATCAACAAGGTCTGCTCTGGTAGAGGAGCGACGATAGCGATGCATCGTCGACTCTTTCTGGCGGCGGTTAGAGATGAAGGCCGACGCGTCCACGAAGTTTGCGAGCGTCCTCATCCATCAATTTTACATTAGCATGGTTATTAACGCAGCTTAGTTCTGGCTTCACGGTCGGTCGCAAACACGTTCGCTTGCATCCCTAGTAGTGGTAGTGGTCATTTAATGGTATAGAGACCTTGATGTAATTTTTGTTATATTTGAAGTGCTTTGTACTTCTGATGAACTTTCATAATAAATTTGGATCTTTTTCATTTACCTTTTTTTCTCGCCTCCACATTAACAAAAGCACTAGGCCACCTGGGTCGCGGGCCAGCCTGTTAACACGCGTGCCTGGCCTGGCCTGGCACATGGCCCGCCTGGGCCGCGAGGCTGGCCACTCGCACGACACGACATGTTTCTATTTATATTTATTTTTGACTTACATATATATGTCCCCAAAGACAGTCCAACAGATAAAAATGAGCGAAAACCACCCTATAAGGCCTTCAAGCATCCTGCCACATGGGCCAAACCTGCGGGCCGACCCATTTACAGTGGTGCCATGCCTGGGCCTGGCAGAGGCACGCGGGCCGGCATGACACGCCCATTTAGGTCCCGCTTGGAATGGGGGTAATTTTATACACATGTATTTATTCTACAGGTGTAAGTTACACGTCAACACTTAAGATCAGCCTGAAATGAAAACGACCAGAGAAGGTCCGTATCTTATACCGGCCAGAAAACGAGCGGAAACGCTAATCCAAACAAGGCCTTACCTGTAGTGTCGTGCCTCTGCCAGAAAAATAAAGAGAATAAACAGAGAGAACTCCTCTATATTTTTTAGCAAGGGGTGCCCTGAGATTGTAAGAGCGGCAGTGAAAGGCCATCTTCATGCCCCAATGAATTGTTGAGTGACAAATATTTGGGGCTGCCTACAGATGTAGGACACTCCAAAAAGGGGACGTTCAAATATTTAAGTGATAGAATTTGGGAGAAGGTAAAAGGATGGATGGGCAAACTACTGCCAGCAGGGGGAAGGATGTGCTAATTAAGTCCGTTGCCCAGGCTATACCTATTTTTTCAATGTCATGTTTCAAACTCCCCAGGGGGCTGCGTGAGAACATAAATGCCATTTTTCGTAAATTTTGGTGGGGTTGCAAATAGGGCAAACGAAAACCAACATGGTTTTCTTGTGAGGTGATGACAAGACCTAAGTATCTGGGAGGTTTGAGCTTCAGAGATCTTGAGCTGTTTAACTTGGCTTTACTAGCGCTACAGGCGTGGAGACTTCTTCAGGAGCCAACCTCCATGAGTGCTAGGATTTTGAAGGCTTCTTATTATCCAAGTGGAACCATCCTCTCGGCATAATTGGGTTCTAGGCCATCACAAATTTGGAGAGCAATATTGGAAGGAAGGGACATTATGAAGCAAGGGATCATCAACAGAATTGGCAATGGCCAGAGTATAGATATATGGGCAGACAACTGGATACCGAAGAAGGCCTCATGTAGACCGATCTTATCGCTGGTTGCTAACCCACCACGCATGGTGCATGAGCTACTCCTTCCAGCGTTGGCGTCCTGGAATGAAGATCTAGTGCGGAGCATATTTTTGCCAGTTGATGCGGACAAAATTCTAAAAATACCTGTATGCATGCGAGATGTTCCTGACTCATGGGCTTGGTACCCGGATAAGAAAGGTAACTTCTCGGTTAGCTCAGTCTACCGAATGATCATTAGCACAAAGATAGAAAGGGAGAGCTGGTTAAAAGGGCGCGCGGGCCCTTCAGAAACCTCATTAGAAGAGAAGGCTTGGAGCTCTCTCTGGAAGCTGCAAGTTCCGTCCAAAGTTCGAGTGTTCCTATGGAGGTTGGCACGACACTCGTTACCGACAACGGATGTTCTTCGAAACAGAAACATGTCAGTGCAAGATGCATGTCCTTTGTGCGGAGGGGAAGATTCATGGAGACACGCTCTTGTCTCTTGCACTATGGCAAGATGTACATGGGCGTTATCAGAGGAGGAGATTGTTGATAGAATGAGGGAGAATGGTCAGACAAGTGCCAAGCACTGGCTGTTTGATCTTTATGACACTTTGAATCATGATAAGTTCACAAAAATGGCGGTGACCCTCTGGGCTATTTGGATTGCAAGGCATAAGGCGATCCATGAAAACATTTTCCAGAGTCCGCAACAAACTAGTTCCTTTGTGAACTCTTATCTTCAGGAGCTACAAACTATACCTAAACAGTCTAGACAAGTGCGCATAATTGTGTCACAACCAACGACTACTCCTCGATGGCTTCCTTCGGAGGAGGGGGTAGCAAAGATCAACGCGGATGGGGCCGTTTCTGGTGACGGTAATGGGGGTGTGGCAGCTGCAATATGTCGAGATCACACAGGAGAATACATCGGCTCTTCGGCTGTTGTGTTTCAGTGGCATCACGGATCCTTTGATCCTTGAAGTTTATGCGTGCAGAGAAGCAATGGCCCTGGCAGAAGACCTCAACATCCACAGGCTATGTATTGCAAATGATTGTCGAGGGGTGATCGCGGACATCAACTTCGGAAGCAGAGGGCCACACACAGTGATTCTAAATATCAGAACGGAAGAGTCTTTTTCTTCCTTGCAATTTTATTTTTGAACGTAGAAATTTTAATTTCGAGGCTCATGATCTCGTCAAGTTTGCTAGTAGTCTTTCGGTTGGTCGTCATGTCTAGTTGGGCATGCCTCACGACCTAAACCTTGTACCCACAAACATTTTGTTGGTTTAATAAAGACTGGCGAGAATTCTCAAAAAAAGAAAAAGAAAAAGAAAGAGAAGAAATAGCCAGGCAGAGAGGCACGCGAGCCGGCCCGGCCCGGCCCGTAAACTTTAGCACTGGGCCGGGTCTGAACGGAGGCTATTTCCTTTTCTCCTTTTGTTTTAATATAGTTTGTCTCTTCTCTTTCGTCTTCGTCTCTTCTCCCAAATCGAGCCACCGTTTGTCGTCTCCCGTGGGAGTTGCAAGCACTGCGGGGCAGCGGGAGGCGATCGCGAGGGAGAGTTAGGGGACGGTAGCGGTGCGAGAGCATGGCGGCGACGTCGTATTCGTCGTCTTCATCGGCGGCGGGGGCTGGTGGCGGCGGCGCCGCGGCGGCGACGGCGGCCGGGCTCAAGACCTACTTCAAGACGCCCGAGGGGAGGTACAAGCTGCAGTACGAGAAAGCTCACTCCGCCGCTGTCCTTCACTACAACCACGGCGGGAAGACCGTCTCGCAGGTACCCGTGGACGCCGTCGCGGTTCTGGCGCCAACTAGGGGGATCTAGGTTGGAATTCTGCATGGTGAATTGGGTTGTCTCGTCGAGTATTTCGGCGGGTTTGTATCGTTGTTGAGATTTCGAGTGGCTCGGGCGTGGTATTTAAATGAAATTTGATAGCGTTATTTTATACACTGCTAGGATTTCGATTGGTGTTAGATTTTCATTACACAGTTTCTTGTGCTGTTGGCTTGTAGCTAGTGATCTTATCATGAGCGCTTCCTTGATACGTTGGAATCTCTATTAGCTGCTCATAGTGGGAGTAACAAAAGTAATAACATGCATGTCACATAGGCAAAAAATATGAAGTGGCAAGATGAGGAGAGAAGCAAATGGAGTAACATAATATGTTACCATCACATAGCGGTTCCCAATGTAAAATGACTATACAAAGTAATAAATGAAGCTCTATGTTATCGCACGGATGACACTACCCACTATGGAGGTAGTAACATAATCTAAGTTACTCCCCACTATGACTAGCCTTAGACTATTCATCGTGGGAGTAACATAGGTAATAACATGCATACTCATGCAATGCCAACTAGTCATATTAGTGATTAGTAACATGGCATAGTATTAAATGAGTAACGGAGATGGTACTACCACTCTAACGCTTCCCAAGAGAAAATTAGTCTACACATTAATGCATGAAGCCATACTACTACTATGATACTTTGCACTAATGAAGGTAGTAACATAGATTAGTGTTATGCATGACACTAGTATAAAGTTACTCCCCACTATGACCAGCCTTAGTTTTAGTGTAGGTTGCTGCTAACTATTTATTTCAGTACTGATATTGAATAATTCTGGTTGTCTTCTCACTTTTGTAGTTAATTGTTTTTTGAACGGCTTTATAGTAATTATTGCTATTACTTCTCATCTCTGTCATTTTGTAGTAACAGCTTAGGCTTTGATTGGCTGAACTGGTTAGCCTGTTGTCCGGTCCTGGTCTTCCGGATTCTTGCTTTGTAGTAAGTTTGTTTCCTGTTAAAAAATAGTAAGTTTGTTTATTGATTGTGGCAGTTGACGGTGGCATACCTGAAGGAGAGGTTGACTGGCCAAGGCTCCACACCATCAACACCAAGCTCCAGCAGTGGGATGCGATCGGCGGCAGCAAGGCTGCTGGGTACCGGGAATGGTAGCCGCGCACTTAGCTTTGTTGGGGGCAATGGTGTCAGTCGTGCTGTGTCTGAAAGCAACCGTGTGGGAGGAACCCTTGGTACATCTACAAGCCTTGGAGGATCTCAAGCTGTAACAAACTACGATGGCAAGGGTGCATACATCATCTACAATTCTGCGGATACACTATTCATCAGTGACCTTAATTCCCAGGACAAGGTCTGCAATCCTTTATTTGACGCATGCTAAATGCAGTTGTACTGTTGGTTCTGATCAGCTGATTAATTTCACTAGGATCCGCTAAAGTCCATCCATTTTAGCAACTCTAACCCATTGTGCCACGCATTTGACTCGGAGGCCAAGGAGGGGCATGACTTAATCATTGGGATGGGATCAGGGGATGGTTAGTGCAGTATTTGTTAGCTGTTTTTCCGCTTCAAAATGGAATGTGTTTATGGTGTATCGATTATGCAGTTTATTCAATGTCGCTGAGGCAACAGCTACAAGAACCTGGAAGGAAGCCTGTTGCAGCCCAACATTATAATAGGGGTGATAAAGATGGAATGAGCATCAGCAGGTATGTTTTAATTTTCATTATTCATTCATGCTATCCATGTGCATGTCATATATGATATTTGGAGGTTGTTTGCATTTTCTGATTTGAATCAGTGTTGCCTATTAATAATGTTGTTGTTTGCTTGTTTATTTCACCATCTTGTGATTTAACATACTCTACAAGATTCCATCAAGTATGCATAGATACAAATACAGCACCCTGATATATTACTCGAGAACCCATCATTTTCCCCAGTTTAGTCACGTCAGTTTTTAAGTATCAGATAGACGAGAAAAAAAATTAGGAGTTACAAAAGTTATCTTCCTAAACATTCCCTCACAAGGACTCCAGAAGCATTTAATAAAGAATTTAAAACACGGTAGACTTTGTTTGGGACATTGAAACAATCAACGGTTGAGCAAATATTTGGCTCCACCAATCTATGGTAAGGCAATTGTCTTTCTGTTTATTGTCTATATGCTGTCAGGTATTGCCTTGTATTAACTCATCATATTGTGGAGGCAAAAGAAGGACCTGATTTCCTTGTGTGTTCATCATCTGGTGTCTCATGTCATATACTTGCACACCTATGAATCCGTATGGTTTGTGGAAGTAGATAAGGGGAAAAATTTGTACTGGCTGCTCTCGATATTTCTCTTAAAATCAGAGATTTGATGCATTATTTTGATGGGGTTGGGCGCCCTGGGGGGCTTCTGACTTTAGTCTGCATGACTGCAATATAAGCTGAGTGCTGCTTGCATATTGGTTCTTACAGATGCTTATCCCCTCTTATTATTTTAGTTAACTCTCCTGTTGACTTCTCAGTACTATTGTTTGCAGCCGTTGCACTTCTGTTGCATGGGTTCCGGAGTGTGAAGGCATGTTTGTTGTTAGCCACTCTGATGGAAATTTGTATGTGTATGATAAAGTGAGCAATGATGATCATGGAATTTGGCATTTATAAATGTTTGCGTTGATGTTTGAACTGATGTATATTCTTTACATTCAGTGCAGAGATGGAAACACGGAGTGTACATTTCCAGCTATAAAGGATCCAGCTCAGTTGATGGTTTCACATGCAAAGTCGAGTAAGGTATTTTAGGCATTCAGTATTAGTTCCTTAAACCACATTATTTTTTGTTCAATTAGTTAATTTATTATAGAAGTGTATTTTGCCCTCTCTGTGGGCATGAAACTGTGGCCTGGTGATCTGTTACATACCCTACAGTTTGTCACTTTAGTCTACCATTCTTAACGTTAAATGTATCTTGATGCAATGAGCATTATTGTTCCTTTTCTTACACATAGAAATGTAAATGGCTAAACAGTGATACTATCAGTATAAATTCACCATTATTCAGAAAAAAAATCAATCTGAACCGTTTAAGAGAGCTCACCATTTAAAATGGCTTCTAACATTCTGATTTCCCATGGACGCTTATGTACACACAGCAGACATAAATTAAATCCTCAGAAGTGGACGTTTTTCTTTATGCTTGCATTTAGGAGTTTGGGTGAGTAATAGAAAATGGTAATCTCCCAGCTGGCTCCTACCTATGCAGTGTTCCCTTGCTAGTCTCCACCTGCAAAGAGTGTTACGATTTTTATTTCTAGACTAGAATTTACTGTTGTGATTAAAACTCTACTGGCATACATTTGCAAAAGGTACTATCATACCAGTAAGCTGACCATATAAATTGTACAGTGAATATTGGGATCTGGGCGGTAGTTTCGTTAACCTATGATTTTTGGTATCCTGCAAATGCTTCTCTCATAACATTTGGTACATGAGTTTACATCAAGCCATTGGGTTTGTTTCTACCTACAGAATCTGGGACAACGATTATTGTTGAATATATTTTAAGGAAAATTAGGTGGTGCCCAGGAGATCCTACATCCAGAATAGAGAAAGTGTACGAAATAATGTTCCAAGAAACTCACAAAGTTTATGGATGTAGTAGGCAAAAGATTATGTGAATGT
The DNA here is from genome assembly GCF_002162155.2 of Triticum dicoccoides. Lineage (NCBI taxonomy): Eukaryota > Viridiplantae > Streptophyta > Magnoliopsida > Poales > Poaceae > Triticum > Triticum dicoccoides. The sequence goes on along the minus strand of NC_041389.1, from coordinate 220,648,861 downwards.
GTAGAATTTTAATTTGTAGTCAGTCGAACTAGCAGTCATCATGCGCTTCTGTAATTTTTAATGTGTTTGTTTGACCATTTTATTATGGATTTTATGGGTTTATGCATATTGGGACGGCAGATCCCTATACACTAAATTGCTGCTCTTATCTCAAAAACATTACAGAGTAACCCAATTGCCAGGTGGCATGTTTGTCATGGTTCAATCAATGCAATTTCCTTCTCTCCAGATGGGGCATACTTGGCGACGGTTGGGCGAGATGGTACTTCCTTTATCCTAGATAGACCCACACTGGAGAAGTTTTTACTACTCAGAAATTCCACCATCCTACATTTCAGGCTTAACTAATATCGATGAACCATATGTAGGTTATTTGAGAGTGTTTGACTTTTCAAAGGAACAGCTAATATTTGGTGGCAAAAGTTATTATGGCGCTCTCTTGTGTTGCACCTGGAGGTACCTTTATTACATTTGAATGATTCGATGTCTTCTGTATGTGTTTGCCATGTTTTCTCCCAGTTAGCTTTATGGTTGGCTGCTCTGCAAATAATTTCTTAGCCATACTTATGCAGTTTACTCTATTTTGTATGCTGATGTTTGTGTGGAATGTTTTTCTATTTATTACCCTTAGTTTAAAGTACTTCAAAGTTCAAACTCTAAAACCTGCCTGGGCTGACTAGCATCCAAAATTGTTGTAGTTTCCTCGATGATATCTAATAAAGCTAGTATATGGCTCTATTGTGTACGCCATGAGCTATGCATTGAAGCATCTCTATACCATCTTATGGGTTATCTGATCTCTGATTCTTATCTTCTATTTGTTCTCACATTTCTATGGGTTTGTCAATTATGAGTATTTATTTGGGTGGATCAGTCGAGAATGATGAAGAAATGAGTATGGCCCAGTTTCTGACCTAGTTTGACTGTGGTCTGCTTTTACAGCTCGGATGGCAAATATCTATTGACAGGTGGCGAAGATGATCTTGTGCAGGTATGGAGCATGGACGACAGGAAGACTGTTGCATGGGGTGAAGGGCATAATTCTTGGGTATTAATTGAATTTCCGTTGAGGCTTTTTCAGTGTCTTGACGTTTGCTTTCAGAAGTTGTATTTGATGACATGGGTAATTTTTTTGCAAACAGGTTAGTGGAGTTGCTTTTGATCCATATTGGTCCCCACCAAATGCTGATGGAACGGGAGAAAATGCGGTGTATCGTTTTGGTTCTGTTGGTCAGGTATCTGAAGTTGATTCATTTGTATTATAGCTTGAACATTTATGGCATATCCATGAAAATATGTACTGCTCATCTTTAATAAGACTAGGTAATTGCCCGTGGTTTGCAACGGGGGCAAGCATATTCTAGTTGTTTAACACTAATTGTGTATCATATATCTTTAGGGAACATCAGGGAGCATTGTTGTCTTTTTTTTTGTTAGGTGGCAAGCATAATCTAGTTGTTTAACACTAATCGTGTCTAACATATACCTTTAGGGAACATCAGGGAGTATTGTTAACTTTTTTAACATTAAATCACTTCTTCCACCGCCACTGTTGACCTTTTTAATGTTAAATCACTCCCTCCACCGGTTAAATTACCTCTGCGCCTTCTCGATCGAAGCTTGCCACCTCTGTCCAGACTCCCTGTAGAGATAGACATGAATCATATGTTCAAACTTCTTTTAGATACATGCACAAATCATAGGTATGGGAAAGTACAATGACATGGTAAGGGCATCTCTAGCAGACCCCTATCGTAAAAGTGTCAAATTTCCCCTATCCCATTTCCCTATTTCTTTTAGGGAAATCACTGTTTCTCAACTAGCAGATCTCCTATAACATTTCCCTTTATATGTGTATTTGGCTCACACAATTCATCAAACACATACACTACACATCCACATACACAATTCATCAAATCTGTAGCAAAGAGGATTAACCAGAAGCAGGTGTAGCCGTAGAAGTAGAGCATGGACTGAATCCAGTTCATCTCTCTGCAAGCAAACATCACGTACGCCGCCATGTTGTTCTGCACTCCCTGTACATCAAGTACGCGCTCAGCTTGATGAAACAGATCACAGGGGCCACGAGTCAAAATGCACCCGTGGAGATGGATGCACTGCAAAGGCAGTGGCAGGAACATGACACTAGCGACGTTGCTGTGCCGCGCGGGCTCCCGGTCGGCGTTTGCCTTGGATTTGGGGGCCGACATTGCCGTGTCGCTTAACAAATAGCACCAAATCCTCCTATGCCCCTCCACAACACGTAGGACATGGAGCCTTGGGACTTCAGAGCTCACTGTGATGCTGCCGTAGCCGGTGAGGCGGAGTTGCGCGCACTAGGCCGAGTGGGACGGAAGGAGGGGAGCCTGGGTCGCTGCGACTGGATCCGGCGTGCAAGAGCTGGTCAGTGGTGACGGTGGCTGTGACGCTGCGCACGACGAAGGCACCCACCAGCTGGAGCATTCGGGTGCCTTGGCCCTGTGAGGACGACAGTGCGGTCGACGAGCTCTGGCTCTATTTCCATGTTGGCGCTTCGATCGAGATGTGGCCATGCTTGTGCTGCTTGCCTCGTCCTGATCGTCTTGACGCTGTGCTTGTCTCGAGTCAGAATCCCGTTGTGCGACGATGAACGTCTCCGGTGACGCATTGGATCCAGGAGCAGCGGCAGGAGGACGACGTAGATGACAGGTCTGAGGGGATTCGCGAAATTCCTCGTCGCCAAGGAGAGTCGCCGGAGGTGCAGGGGCGGTGGAGGGTTTCATTTTTCCGATTATCCGGGGTGGCGGATGGCCGCGGGCGGCGGCGTGGTCAGACGGGAGGCCTGCAGCTCTCTTATTTTTGCTGAGAATCACATCGGCTGGACTAAATTTGAGCAGATGGGGGGCAGTTTTAGGGGAGGAAGAGTCATATTTGAGGAATTTTTGGTTTAGGGGATCTACTAGATACCCCTTAATCCCCTAAACGACACTTTTTCTCGTCAAATATGACCTTTAGGGGGTCTGCTAGAGATGCCCTAAGCACATGCATAGTTAGAACCATGTTGGCAACACTTCCACAACATGGATGGAATAATCAAAATTATGGATGATGGCGATGTAGAGGAAATATTACCTCTAAATATGTCACTTGGCATCATTGTAACTGAAAAATATTCAAAAAGGAATGTCCGACATATGAACCCGCTTATGTGAACTTGTGCTTTGCTATGGAATAACATTACGATTTTCAACATTGTTTAACTAACACTCAGGAGTTGCTCATATAGATGAATTTTAAGAGTTGTCCAAAATGCTTGCAATATTTTACCATGTTGCGACAAATGAAGTGTTGCACCTGCTTTATCTTTAGCAAACTTCTACAAAATCATTCAAAAACTGATGCAGGCTACCACGTCAAATTCTTTTAGCAGGATAGAGGTGGCTTGTACCATGACAACATCCAGTATGTTCACATGGTATCTTTCTCAAAGGATATCTGCAGCCCCCGTGAGAAAATAATATCTCCACAGTAATATCAGAAATGCATATGTATAAACCCGATCTACCAATGAAAGCCATTGTTTTCTCTAGCCGAAGAATGCATATACTAACTCTAGTTGGGCAAAACTCTATGAGGAAGAGTCATTGGTGAGCAAGTGCTAACTCCGCTCCACCATAATAACTATTCTTAAGTACCATATCCAAAAAAAAAACTTTGTCAGGTTGAGAGGACCGATACTGAAACTGGGTGAGAGACATAAATAAATAAAATATACATCTTTTGGACAATTACACTCTGTTCACACTTCACACAGTAAAAGAAATTCTGCTACTGTAAAATATAGTAGACCACACAAGTTAATTGAAAGCTGTGAAATAGCTCAAGGACATGTTAAATTTACAGTCTGAACAAACATAATCTTGTGGCACGACAAGAACCAACAAATTAATATTGTACATGTCAAGCATGCTGCTGCTCACCTTATTGGTAGCTTAGCTTTATGGTAGATTTAAGTATCAGCTCTGCATTATGTGCGATGGCATCTGTCAACGCCACATGCATGTCAATCTCTTCCCGGAGTTGCCTCTGCAAATTTCTGACATGTGGTATTTAATCACATATGAGAATAGTAGATCCTGTTTTTATCGAAGTTAGGCATACATGTATATTCAAACATAAGCAGTCTATTCAGAGGAATCATTCCAAAAATAATTTTCAAACCGAGCACTGGAGCACAACAAGTTGTCACAAATCACAAACCAAATGAAAGCAGGTTTATTTCAAGTGCGAATAGCAGCAGTACAAACGTCAACACCGTAGAGATGATGAAGCAATCATGAAATGCACTCATTTCCTGCTATCGAGCAGCGGTGGAGGGGCCTCCATAATGCTAGGGTTAGGGTTTCACTTCGATCAAAGATGGGTTTGTGTTCCTATGCTGTGTGATGTCAGGGGATCAAGAAAACCGACGGGAGAGGGAGTACGGACGTAGGAAAAAACAGGTTGTAGGGGCAGTACGGATGACGTGGGGCGTGGGGAGTCGGATGACGTAAGATGGGAGACAGAGCCTTGCGTCCTTTTTAAGCAGTAGAGATAAACTGATGCATGCCTGTCTGATCTTGTAACTTCTTAGTACAAATAAGAGTGAAATCTGGGAGTACCTTAAAATACTTAACCTCTCAATTTCTTCCCTGCTTACTTAATTACCGGGAGATCTTCAGTTAATGAACTGTTGGAATGTTCCTTGCTGTTCAGTCTTATGCTTATTGCAGGGCATTGAACTGATCACACTAATTATGTAATAAATATGCAAATTTCTCCAGTAATCACGCTGCTCATGCTGCTTTTTTCTTAGTGTGATTTCGCCAATATTTTTGATTCACGTTGAAGAACTTAACTACTGAGTGTCATTTTACCTCATATTTTTAGAAGATCAGATTGATTTTTGTCAGAACTTGGTGATCTGTTATGAACTTATCATGTCTTAGCTTATTATATGAATATAGTCATAGCTATCAGATAAATTGGCAAGTGTTTTTACAGTTTGCTTTCTCCAACACGGTTGACTACTGATATCAATTGCCACTCTGGCATACTCTTAGGATACCCAATTGCTTCTGTGGGATTTGGCAATGGATGAGATTGTTGTCCCACTACGTCATCCTTCAGGTGGTTCGCCAACATTTAGCAGTGGGAGCCCTTCTGCACACTGGGACAGTGCATGCCCTCCAACAGGTATTCTTCAACCTTCTCCCAGAATGCGGGACGTGCCGAAGCTTTCACCTCTTGTCGCCCACCGAGTACATGCGGATCCCCTGTCTGGTGTGGTGTTCAGCACTGAATCAATCGTCACCATTTGCCGCGAGGGACTAATCAAAATATGGGCCAGACCTGGCCACAGTGAAAACAATCAACAGTCAAATTCTTCCGAGTTTGCTTTAAGCAATACTGTCTCCAAGGATAGGGCAATCACATCCTTCAGTAAAGCAAGTGGCTCTAGCTTCAAGCAACCTTCATCGCTTGGCTTGACATAGCCGTGAGTTTCTTACTAACACCATGATTGATGAGACGGGCTCTCAAAGGAGGCTGCTGGTGATGAAGGCACATATTTGTAGATGTTCCTTATTACAGCAAGGCTAGTTAGTGGCACAAAACAATAATGGAACATGCCCCTGTACAGATACATATACTCCAAGATAGCTAATACAAGTTTGCCTTTTGTTTTGTATTGCCCAATGTGCCAACATGTGATGGATGGGATGACAATCTTTGCTTCGTTTTGTTTTAGCATTTCTAGATTTCCCCCAGTTGTAAATTGCTTCCTCACTTCTCCAGTTCTTGCATCAACTCCATATTGTAATTCTGTTTAGTCGTTGAATGTTCTGTAGATTGTGTGAGCAAATGTAGATACTTTGCGGGAATGTACGTGTGTCAGCCGATAAAATTATTGAGGAGCTAGTAGATTAGTATGGAATGTTCAGACTACAGAAGCAATGTTACCAACTGTAGAGTCTGCAGCTCACAATACGCAACAAACTTATGTACAAGTACTTCAATATGGATGGAAAACATGCAAAGAAAAGACACAAAAGCCAGCTATTCTGAACAAACAATTTATTGTAAGTCTGCTTATATTTCATCTTTCGTTCTGTCTTGCAACAATGAATCTCCTCTCCTCACTTCTTCCTTCTCCTATCTTTCTTATTAAAAAAAACGTAGTGTTCCCCTTTTCGTTCGACATTCGTCCCACGTCGTGTCCACTTCATTTGCAACCCCCACATGGTCTATCCGATTTTACATGCAAATCAAGTCCCTAAAAGCCGCCCTCCCACCTTTCCATCTATAACCAGATTTTAAAGCTTGAATTATGGATATTACCCCTTTCTAGATTCTGGAAATGTTAGGTTATGGTTGGGGGCAAAGTAGGTTAGGCCTACCAGTCATGTACTATGATCAATGATTATTTTTCAAGGCTTGCCATCCCCTTCATAATATATCTTGACCCAGGACCCCAATAAGCAGAGGTTGATCTCCTGGAGGTTAGGGATGCCCAAACCTTCAAACTCTTTTCTCATGCAAACCAATTTTCAATTAGCTAAATGCAGCTTTCTATGGCCTTCAAAGTCATTCCACCTTAGCCATTTGGGAGTTGATAAAATCTATGGCCCATTTTGAAAATTTTAAAAGGATAACAGATAAATGGGAATGCTTGCAAGATAGCTTGAATTAGAACAAGTCTGCTTAGAGGCGCTTTCCTCTCCACCAAGCAATTCTCTTTATAATTTTATCTATTAGAGGTTAAATATCCTCTGTTCCTAGATTGTCATGGTGGAGGGGAGTCCCTAGATATTTAATGGGGAATTTCTCACCACTAGAATCTAATAATGAGAGAAAATTTTGGGACTCAGTGATGAGGACATCAATACCATTGTTACACCCACAGCCTCTGCTACTATACATACTGGACCAATTACTAAAGCTCGCGCCCGCCAATTAAGTTATCAGGTACTTTCGTTTCTTGGTAATGATTCTAATGTTCATAAGAATATGATGCTGACTAAATTGGATACATTTGTTTTGCTTATAAAATGAAGGGCCAAGCATGGACAAGAACGTTGGACATTGGAGCATGATCAAACATGGAGAAGATGACGCACGCAAGGGGAACAAGAACAGAGTTTCTTGTGGAGTTTTTAGTACTTAGGAGTTTGGGGCCACCATGATGACATACAAGAACATGGACGAAATATAAAAGATGCCTTTTCATAAATTTCGTCGATAGCTTAATATAGGTGCCGCGCCACCTTATTTTTGGGATAGGTCCATGTAATTTTGAAATATTACTTATAGGCTATTTTTTAGAGTCCGTATTGTAGGGGAAATGACTCGGGAGGTGTTTTAGTCCCACCTTGCCAGGAGGACGAAATCCCCTCTCTCACCCTACAAATACATCCATTAAGGCACCGTTTAGACTTTGGGTTTTGTTTAGATTAAAAGTTCGCCACAGCTGCAACTTCGCGTACTTCGTTTGTGTTCTACGATCAGACAAAGACGTCACAGAACCCCACCTTCATTAATAAATCTTTCCTCTTATAGTCGCAATATCTAGATTGAAATTTCAGTTTCTTGCTTGTTCTTCGTTTGCGTGCAGGAAACAGACCCTCGTGGTCAGGTTGATCGTGCTCCGGCATGGTGAATAACCTCTCGGAGTTGGTTTAGCGATTGCTAAGGCGCGACGTCCTCGCACGTTCGTAGTCGGATCGTCAAAGTCTACTCCACTGAAAACAATAGGCACCATCTCATCGAAAGATGAGACACCTTTGCCTCTATCAAGTGGTATCAAATTTCCAGATTGCTCGGTGAGATTTTCCAGTTTTTCATAGTTTACATCGCATCCGTTCTTTATCCTACAGTCCATGAAAAAGCTACAAAAAAATTAGGGTTAGATCATCATATTCGAACCAATCTGAGCCTTTTGCAATTTTCTGTTCGGTGTTTTGCTTTGTTGAATTTGCGTTGCATCGTCGTGTCGAGTTACTGGTCTTAGCGTCCAGTCTTTTAGAGTTTTGAGTTCTGTTCACAGGTTGTCATGCCACCGCCGCACCATCTTCGTCGATGCTGCCATATACCACCATCGCACCAACTTCATCGCCGCTGCCATATACCACCACCACCACATATCCGCCGCCAATCCGAGTACATATACGCCACCACATATCCATCGGCATCACGCTAATCCAAGTCCACCTCCAACATATATCTGCCACCAGTCCGAGTTCCACCATATATATACCCGCCACTAGTCCGAGTTCCACCAGATTCATCTCCGCCACCAGTCCTAGTCCGAGTCCGGTATTCGCATCTCTGCTATTGATTTCCAGGTCACGTCCAACTACGAGTCGTGACCAAGTCGGACACCCCAACTTCCGTGCCATCCGCAGAAGAAAAATAGTTCCAATTAAAAAAAACTAAGTCTGGAAAATTCTAGCTAGGCAGTTTTTAGACCATTTGTAGACCTTTTCAAAAAAAATTGTTGCGGAGCAAAAAAAGAGAAAAGTGCAAAAAAGAGAGAAAAAAGAGCTTCAGAGTGTGCTTCTCCCTTGTTTACGTGCAGCGCTATGATTTTGTTAGTGTTCTAGGCTCGCGTCTCTAGCACGATCTAGCGTTTACTCAACTTTGCATCTCTGAATTGATTATTGCTGATCCTTTTTGCTACCATACTATAAGCCTTCCCAGCTCCACATACATCTACGTCGTGTGTTTGACACCACCTGGCAATCGCTCCGCCCAAGCTTTGAGGAGTTTTTGACTACAACGGTTGCCAAGCCTACTGCTTGGTAAGAACGGGTAAGAATTTGTGATTCGCTTGACGGATTTGTGACTTTCCACCACTCCACATCCTCTTAGTAGTCTGTAGGATATATTCTTGTGTGTTTCTATTGCTGACCATGACAGGATCACAAGCCGATGAGACTGACTGGGAGAACATGACAAACAAGGAGCTACATGATAAATTTTAGCAAATGATGAGTGGACAAGTGCAAGATGTGCTAAATAGATTTGAAGAGGCCAGGAGAAGATAGATGGCACTGAGAAGACGTTTGAAACAAAGCTCGATAACAAGTTTAATGAACTGCTCGCGCGTCTTCCACAACCACCACCGTCTGCACCTGTCGCACCTCTGCAACAACAACGACGACGACGACAACAACAATAACAACAACAACAACAACAACAACAACAACAACAACAACAACAACAACAACAACAACAACAACAACGTCGCCTTCCAAATCAAGTGGGACAAGCAATGCACATTGCCCTTGAGCCCGACCAAACTTTTGGTGCCGCTGCACCTATTATTGATGCTTCTATGGCTCCTGCTCCTGCTGTTGCCGAGGAGGAGGATTACGAGGGCGATCACGAGGATGAGTGAAAGGATCGAGAAGAGGGGTCTAGAGGGGGGTGAATAGACTCTAAGCAAGAAAAGTTACAGTTTTTAATTTCTTTAAGTTGAAGTGGAGTTTGGCACAAGTTTCAACATTCACAATACATATCAATCAAGCATGACAAGAGTATATGGGCAGCGGAAAGTAAAGCATGCAAATTGCAAGAATGTAAAGGGATGGGATTGGAGTGTGCAAACGCAATTTGGAGACATGGAGATTTTTGAGCCGTGGTTCCGATAGGTGGTGCTATCGTACATCCACATTGATGGAGACTTCAACCCATGAAGGGTAACGGTTGCGCGAGTCCACGGAGGGCTCCACCCACGAAGGGCCCACGAAGAAGCAACCTTGTCTATCCCACCATGACCGTCGCCCACGAGGGACTTGCCTCACTAGGGTAGATCTTCATGAAGTAGGTGATCTCGTTGCCCTTACAAACTCCTTGGTTCAACTCCACAATCTTGATGGAGGCTCCCAAGTGACACCTAGCCAATCTAGGATACACCACTCTCCAAGAAGTAAAAAATGGTGTGTTGATGATGAACTCCTTGCTCTTGTGCTTCAAATGATAGTCTCCCCAACACTCAACTCTCTCTCACAGGATTTGGATTTGGTGGAAAGAAGATTTGAGTGGAAAGCAACTTGGGGAAGGCTAGAGATCAAGATTTATGTGGTAGGAATGGAATATCTTGGTCTCAACACATGAGTAGGTGGTTCTCTCTCAGAAAATGAATGCTGGAAGTGCAGGCACGTTCTGATGGCTCTCTCCACGAATGAAGAGTGGGTGGAGGGGTATATATAGCCTCCTCACAAAATCTAACTATTACACACAACTTACCAAAGTCAGTGGGACAGAATCGTGAAACTCAGTCGGACCGATTTAGTAAATAATGTGACCGTTAGGATTTTCGGTGGGACCGACATGTCAACTCGGTGGGACCGATATCGTTAGGGTTAGGGCATAGCGTAATCTCAGTGAGACCGATTACACAAACTCGGTGAGACCGACTTTGGTAATAGACGCGCAGAGGGTTGGTCAGGCAAACTCGGTGGGACCGATTCACTCATTTCGGTTGGACCGAAACGGTACGAAAGGGAACAGAGAGTTTGCATTGCAATCTCGGTGGGACCAATCGCTTGTCTCGGTTTGACCGAAATGTTGCGAAGGGCAACAGAGAGATTACAATCCCATCTCGGTGAGACCGAGATCCCTATCAGTGAGACCGACTTGATTAGGGTTCGTGGCAGTGGCTATGTCATGAGAACTCGGTGGCGCCGGATAGAAAGATTCGGTAATGTCGAGTTTGACTTTTGGTTTGGGACATATGTGGATGTGAGAAAGTAGTTGAGGGCTTTGGAGCATATCACTAAGCACTTTGAGCAAGCAAGCCATTAAGCAACACCTCATCCCCTCTTAATAGTATTGGCTTTCCTATGGACTCAATGTGATCTTGGATCATTAAAAGTAAAATGTAGAGTCTTGTGCTTTGAGCTTGAGCCAATCCTTTCTCCTTAGCATCTTGAAGGGGTTCCACATCCTCTAGTCCATGCCACTCCATTGTTGAACTTATCTGAAACATACTAGGTAAAAGTATTAGTCCAACAAGAGATATGTTGACATTAATTACCAAAATCACCCAGGGAGCATTTGTGCTTTCAATGAGGTTGATCAAAATTAGAACTACGTGCAACCACTAGCACCACCACCAGGTCGTCCACATGCAAATAATCGCAACGGTAGGGCTGCACCCCCACCTCAGGTACGAGATCATGACAATGTTCCTACACTAAAATTGAATATTCTGCTGTTTGAGGGTAGATATGTTCCTAATATATATCTTACTTGGGAGTTAGAAACTGAACAATGTTTTACATGCTTACAATATCCTGAGGATAGACGTGTTGCTAATGCTAGTTGTGCTTTCACTAGTTTTGCTTGTGTATGGTGGTCTGAACACTTTAGATTATATCAGGATAATATCCCAACTATTTGGGGCTTCTTTGAAAATTGCTATGCATACTCGTTGGATTCCACCATTTCGCAAAAAGAATTAAGTATGGAAAATTCTGGCTAGGCAGTTTTTAGGACATTTGTAGACTTTTTCGAAATAAAGTTGTCGCGGAGCAAAAAAAAGAGAAAAAATGCAAAAAAAGTGAAAAAAGAGAGAGAAAAAACGAGCTTCAGAGTGTGCTTCTCCCTTGTTTATGTGAATTGCCGTGATTTTGACTCGCATCTCTAGCACGGTCTAGCCTAGGACCAGCACAATACCGTTGTTGAGCGTTTACTCAACTTTGCATCTCTCAATTGATTATTGCTGACCCTTTTTGCTATCATATTATAAGCCTTCCCAGATCCACACATGTAATCATGTAAATATGAAATATAGGAGCATGTGAATGCATAAGCATGACAGGGTAAGCAATGTGTTACATGTATCTTGGCTATATGCATCAGAGAAAATGGTGTGAATATAGGAAATGTACCTTCATGCTCATGAGTCCTTCTTGCAAACAATATGTACATCAGCAAGAAATCCTCACACACATGACTGTGATGCATATACTTACCTTGTGGTCTTGAGTTGGCTTAGGAAGGAATGAACCTGTGTAAACAAGGTTAGATAACATAGATACACCTACTAGTCAGAGCAAACAAAAGAAACCACAAGAGTACCAAGACCGGGATGACATGTAGAGTGTGAGTACCGAGTACCCCATTGGATATAGACATGTCCCCAAAGGTAAAGATGTGCAATGAATTCAAGGATTTCCTTCCCTTAGATGTCTTGCTCCCCCTGAATCTAGCATGGGATATTGGGAGAAGATAGGGAACAGAAAATCAGAGCAAAGAAAAGAAACAGAGCTAAAGCAATCAATCAAATATGAACATGTCTTTCCCCTCTTAAAGACATGTGACTTTTCTCATCTTGAACACCAAGCATCTGGGGGTCTCTCTCTCTGAGTATTCTCCCCCCCTATAGAAATAATTAAGCTTTGATGTGATATCTCTCTCCCCCTTTGACATCAATTTCCAAGAAGGGTTCTTCTGGATTTTTGTCACAAATGGGTTTGGTCCTTGAGTCACAGAACAAAGCAGCAAGTCGAATGTGATGCTGGTAGAGGACAAGAATCATTGAGTGGAGCTGGATCAAAAAAAATGCAAGAACAAGTGGCAAGCAGTTTTTCCTGTAGTGAAATCGGTGGCACCGAGTTGTATGCTTTGGTTGCACCGAAAGGTTTCGGTTGGACCGAAGGCAATATACCGGTGTGACCGAGTTCATCACAGAGAAAACACTTGTCACCTCAGCTCACTAGACGAGTAAGATCTCACAAGATTTGCAAGGAATTGAATGTAGGGAATGCAGAACAAAAATAAAAGAAAAGAAATCTAGATGAAGTTTTTTTGAAAGGGGAAACAAATATGCATGAGACAAATGCAAGAGCACAGAAAAGAACACAAGAAAACTTCATCTAGAATTGGTCGGCGACAAAGTCACCTACGTTAGAGTATATTGACTTAGGAGTCAAGTGAGATCACTTGATCATAGGTCATACTCATTGTTTAAGCTCAAAATGGGGTTACCATTTTTCGTTTAAGCATTTTGATGTATTCGCATCTTGTTGAGTTGCTTTGACTCATGACTCGGAGTAAAGCTTCTCTAAGATGGAATAACATACCTTGGGTGGTGGTGTTGATCGTGATTATGTAGTTGAACTTGTGTGGGTTGCTCAAGGTTGATGTAGCTCATCAAGAGTTGGGAGCACCACTTGGAATTTGAGTTCATCTACCTACATGGGTTAGTTTTGCAAGGAAGAGCACTTGTGTATCCAAAATGACAATCATGATTCTTAATATAAAATTTGTCAAAGGATATGTTTGAAGGGTTTCGTGCTTCCTTGTCTTCAACCACCATTGTGTAGAGACTTGGTGATGTAGAGATTGCTCAAGATGTGAGTGGGTTGCAATCTCATAGATAGATTCATCCAAGTACCTACAAGGGTTAGATAACATGCAAGATGCAAATATATCCAAGACATAAGATTATCATCATAAGAGAAATATCAAGGATTAGTCATAAGCTCATGTCTTGCATGTATCCAAATGGAGTTTCTACTCCAAGTTTGAAGCATCAATGATGTTCAATTCACCTCTCAACCTGCAAAACACTTTATCATCAAGTGGTTTAGTGAATATATCCGCCAATTTCTTGTTGGTACGAACATGCTTAAGATTAATGTCCCCTTTGGCAACATGATCTCGAATGAAATGATGACGAACTTCAATATGATTAGGTCGAGAGTGTTGCATGGGATTGTGAGCAATCTTGATAGCACTTTCATTGTCACAAAGCAATGGAACATGTTTCACATATATCCCATAATCTTTAAGAGTTTGGGTCATCCAAAGTAATTGAGCACAACATGAACCTGCGGCAATGTATTCCGCTTCGGCGGTGGATAAGGATACCGAGTTTTGTTTCTTGGAGGACCAAGACACAAGAGATCTACCAAGAAATTGACAAGTACTCGAAGTGGACTTTCTATCAACCTTGTCACCGGCATAGTCCGAGTCAGAGTATCCAACAAGATTGAAAGAGGCCCTCTTTGGATACCAAATGCCAAAATTTGGTGTATGGATTAAGTATCTCACTATCCTTTTCACGACCTTAAGATGACATTCTTCAGGGGCCGCTTGATATCGTGCACACATGCACACACTTAGCATAATATGGGGACGAGAGGCACATAGATATAATAATGAACCAATCATGGAGCGGTAAACCTTTTGATCAACCGGTTCACCATCTTTGGTCAAATCAAGATGTCCACTAGTAGGCATGGGTGTAGTCATACCTTTGCATTCTTGCATATTGAACTTCTTGAATAAGTCCTTGGTGTACTTCGTTCGAGGGACAAAGGTACCTTCCTTAGTTTGCTTGATTTGCAAACCAAGAGAATTTGAGTTCACTCATCATCGACATCTCAAACTTCTCCGACATTAGCTTTCCAAACTTCTCACTAAAATGAGGGTTAGTCGAACCAAATATAATATCATCAACATAGATTTGGAACACAAATAGTTCTCCATTAACCCTTTTAGTAAAAAGAGTAGAATCAATTTTTCCAATTTCAAAGCCTTTTTCAATAAGGAACTTGGTCAAGCATTTATACCACGCTCTAGGAGCTTGTTTAAGACCATAAAGAGCTTTGTGAAGTTTGTAAACATGATTAGGTTTCTTAGGATTGACAAAGCCGGGAGGTTGCTTAACATAAACTTCCTCCTCTATTTCACCATTTAGAAAAGCAATTTTAATGTCCATTTGGTATAAGGTGATATCATGGTGATTAGCATAGGCAAGTAAGATGCGAATGGACTCAAGTCTAGCAACGGGGGCATATGTCTCACCATAGTCCATACCTTCGACTTGAGTGCAGCCTTGGGCGATGAGACATGCTTTATTGCGAACTACTTGTCCATCTTCATCTTGCTTGTTGCGAAACACCCATTTGGTACCGATGATGTTGTGGTTGTTGTCGGGCTTCTCAACCAATGTCCAAACTTGATTTCTCTCAAAGTTGTGTAGTTCTTCATGCATGGCGTTTATCCAATGCGGATCTTCCAATGCTTCTTCAACCTTCATAGGTTCAATGCTAGAGATGAATGAATAATGTTCACAAAAGTTAGCTAAACGAGTTTTAGAGCGAGTGATTCTCCCGGTTTGGATATCATTGTAGATTTGCTCGACGGGATGGTCTTTATCAACTCTTGCTCGAACTCGTGAAAGCTTTTGCTTGGATCTTGGTGGAACATCTTCTTCATCTTGTTCTTCTTCTTGGACTTCTTCATTGTTGACATTGTCGTTCTCTTGTCGTGGTGGAGAAGGAGGTTGTTGATGTTCATCTTGGTGTACTTCCTTGTTTTCTTCATCTTGGTGTGTCCCACTTGTGGATGCTTCCGTATCAACTCTTGGTTCACCTTGTCGTGAGGTAGAAGCTTCCACTTGGACGGACGAAGTACTCTCCTTCACCTCCGTTGGACGAATCTTGCCAATAGACAAGTCTTGGCATGTATCCATTCTACATTTACCTAAGCTGATTTGCCTTTCATGCCTAATCTACCTGTGATTATCACCTTCTTGATTGCCACTAACCACGGGAGCCGCTCGCGCTGGCATGGCGCTTGCGCACGGGTCCGTCCCTGCAACGCCGACAAATTCGAGCGGTCGAGCTCTGGCCCGCGGCATGCCCCGTGCGCGTCACCTCACCAGGCCCTCAGTGCCCTCACCCTTCTCTCGGAGCAACCAGTGGCCGATCGGCAATCATAATGGCAACCCGTGCCTTTCTCGTGCTGATTTGCAAGAACCTCATGAGGTCTACAGCTGGCGGCACCACGAGCTCCCTCTCTTTCCCATGCGATCCTCTTGCACGTTAAAAGGGGGGCTCCTGAGCATCGCGACTCAGGAGCTCTTACTGGCTCTCCAGCCCTCACCCCCTGGCCTTGACCATGGCATCACGACCTGGCATACCAACGGCGGCTGAGCTCGCTCAAGGGCCGGGATCTGAGGACGTAGAGCACTAAGGAGAGTGCGGGGAAGAAGGGGGAGGCTCGCACGGACCTAACCAAGCTGTGCCACGGCTGCCGACGCACAAGTCTGGCGCAACGCAAGGGAACGACTCCAGATTACTGAGATAAGTTTCGCGCTTGGAACAACTAATCATTATGATGCGAAATTCTCACTTGATGCGGCCCTGTGGCGGCAACGTTGCCTTCCTTTCTTACCTCTCGGCGGCTGCTTGCGCGCGAAAGGGGACCTCCTGAGCATCGTGTCTCAGGGGCTCTTACTGGACCTCGGGCCGCTCACCTCCTGGCCTTGACCACGGCATCGCGACCTGGCATACCAGCAATGGCTTCAGCCTGCCTGGGGACCAGGACCTGTCAGCGTAGAGCGCCAAGTCATCGCGAGGTTAGAAAGGGGGAACCTAGCCGGGACAGGACAAGCACTCGCACGATTTCATAATAAGGATAACGTCAACAAGAGACATCGCAGACCCTTTACACGCCCTTGCGGGGTGTTTCTCGTTTCCTCGCAGGGACATGTCAAGACGGGCAGTTGCCGAGGCAGCATGGGGAAGCGGATACGCCCACGTCCAATCAGTCGCCACGCGTCGACCAAGGCCGCAGGCTGTTGGGGCCCCCGGTGCTCCGCACTTCCCCTTTGGCTTCGCCGCTAAGCCAAGTCCGAGCGCGCCTTGGGCCCGGGGGCTACTTTCGGCGTTCTGGGAACGGGGGTCCCCAGACTTGCCTGCCTGCGGCCCACGGCGTGGCTCCACCAGTGGCCCAGTACGGTCGGTCTTTGTCAGCCAAACACTCAAGACCCTCACAAGGGGCCAAGCCTCATGAGGCGGACGACACAAGGCCTCCTCAGGAGCGGCCTCACCAGGCAGGCTGGCAAGGGGGCAGAGAGATCAAGGCAAGGGGTACCTCGTGAGGTTCCCGTGACGCAAGCCATGACGACTAAGGCCAGCGGGCACCAGCGCGTGCAATGTCCTTGCTTCCCCTTTGGTGCTAAGGGGGCAAGCGCAGGCGCGGAGTACCGAGGCATCAGGCAAAGGTTTCCATATCGGTGCAACAAGACCAAGACCAGCAGGATGGCATGATGGAGGTTATCGTGGAGCCCAAGACGGCGTCACCACCAACGCCTTTGACAGGCGAAGACCACCTTTAGTCAGGATAGCTTGTACTAGTTGCCCCCCTTCAAATTTGCCGTTTTTGGATCCCTTCCCGCTCAATATTTGGGGAGAGGACCAGGGCCTCTATAAATAGGACTAGCCACCACAGTAGGAGGGAGGACGGACTGGGAACTCGTCTCGACCTCCACTCATCTTGAGCAATCCTCACCCACACACATCCACCAAGCACAAGAACACCTCTCCTCTGGAGGCTGTTCTTCCCTTGTACTGTTCATCATCAGCCAAAGAGGCAATCCACCACCACCACACTAGAGTAGGGTATTACACCACAACGGTGGCCCGAACCAGTATAAACCTTGTGTCTCTTGTGCTGTGAGTTCATCGAGCTAAGCTTAGGGATCGCGGCGAGGCTGAGGGCGAGATTCCGTAGGGGGAAATCTTCGTGCGCACCCCAGTGTTCGAACCTCAAAGGTTTTTCTGGAACCCTAAATCTGACATTGTCTTCCCCCTTTCTTTGTAGATTTACCACCAACCATTGGCTTCGCTTTGCTGGTAAGGCAGGAACTGGCTTTAGGAGAGTCAAGATGAAGCTGTAAGAAGTTTGCAAATGAATTCAGACTATGAGAACTAAGAGACTCGCCCATGGACATGTACCTGTGAAAGAATTAGAGATGCGAGGAAGAAGGAGAGGTCATATGCATTCTCAGAGGATTTTGAAGTTAAAATCAGTTTGAAGATAATGAACTGATAGTCCGAGGACATTCACTTATAGAAAGAGGTTGGTTCCAGATTTGTACGAATCTGAAAATAAGTACAACCGAGGAATCATACTTGTCATGAATCATAAGTGAAATAAATTGGCATGTTTATGAGATGCAAAAGATTGAAGATAAAGATTTGGGAGTGGAAGAACAACTTCTGAAGATATTTGAAAAACTATCAGATCTAACGAACAGTAAAAAGTGAGATTTATCTACCACACAAAGAAAAAACGATGAACTTCTAGACGAGGCAAGAAGGAGGCCGAGCAGTTCAATCTCCCGCGCCCTAACCTGGTGGCGGAAGACAGCTACGGCGGCGGCAGGGCGAGGATGTTCGCGGCCGGTGTGAATACGACATCGAAGAGGTCGTGGCAGCTAAGCGCTTCTTCTCCGGCAATGATGGAAGCTAGCAATGATGCTAGGGTTGCGAGGGCAAGAGCAACAGGTATGGAAGTATTTAATGACCACGGGGCAAAATAAGGAGTTCAACATGATGAATTTACGGTGCTGCCCCTGGCGGTTCGCATTTGCGCGACACGTGGCCTGTATGCGTAGTTTCTATAGCTGTGCCACGACCCCACCACATAGCTGTTTTGGTGGGAGGTTGTTCCAGCTTCTGCGGTGTCCGGCGAAATGGATAAGGATATAAAAACATTTTAAATGTTGGTCTCAAAATCTTTGACTGACAAGGACACAGTGAAGATCATCGACACAAAAGAATGCATATGAAGATTTAGAGAGAGTAGGAGAGATAAGCACAGACTGGGCAAGGGTCCGATCACATCCACTTAGCACAGAAAAAAGCAACTTGAAGACATACCGATAAGTGAATGCTGTTGAGGACAAACACACACACACACACACACACACACACACACACACACACACACACACACACACACACATAGGCAATAAGATCAAATAACGTGCGAAGATAAATATCCATTGTCGAAGACGAAACAATCATGAAGATAATGCAATGTATGTGACGCCAAATGAAAATCTTCAAGAAGGTTTGGTGGTGGCGTTACCCATCGTATAGGAAGTATTAGATCCAGACACGGTGCACAATTATCGTGGTGCTCTGAAGTCAAATTCCACGTTAATATCTTCACACTTAGAGTGTATATCTTCATGAATTGAAGACATACGTTACTTCGTGTGTTGTACACCTAAGTCATCAACATGCATAACTTTTAATTAGGATGTGTGTCCATTCACAGGACATTTGAGGATTCTAAGATATTTAGCTCACACCACAACTTGCAAAATCTCTTCTCATCCATTAGATTTCGGGTTCCGCAAACCCTTGATAGGTTCGAACTCTGGGGTGTGTGCGGAGATCTCAACCTACCCAGCCTGCCTACTCGTGATCCTCTAGGCCTAGCATGTTGAGCTCAAAGGGACAGAGATACACAACAGTTTATCCTGGTTCGGGCCACCTTCAGTGTAATACCCTACTCCAGCGTTTTGGTGGATTGCCTCGAGGGGCTGAGGATGAACTAGTACAGTGGATGAACTGGCCTCAGAAGGTGAGGTGTTCTTGAGCTCAAGAGAGCTGATGAGGTAGTCGGATGAGGAGGGATCCGATCTTTTCTCCCTCCCTCTATGGTGGTGGCTAAGTCCTATTTATAGCACTACAAGAAATATGTCAACTAGTGACCTTTTGTCAGTGACCCTGGAAGAATTGGTCATAAATTTATGACCATTTTAGACCAATAGGTCAAAAGCTGTTGGGGGGGCTCCAAACCCTAACCTATAACGACCATTCTGGTCAAAAAGGTCATAATGTCATTACAGGAAATGGTCATAAAGCGGGAAGCACTGTCCACTGCCTCACGCCTAGCTGATAACGACCAATATAACATGGTCACTACACTTGATTTTGAATGAATTAGGATGATTAGGCAGCCACCTCAGCAACCTCGCTTATGTGTCACTGTTTAGGTGTCATTTTTGGTTAAATATTAATATTCAACAACAGACGGGGCACATACTGACATGCAGGACCCATTTGACAGGAGGGGCCGAGTGCTTAATTCGCCCAAAAAATGTGCGCTAGCGGGGACTCGAACCCACGACCTCGCGCTTTCTTCGCTCGTTCGGTACCGCTGGGCTAGAAAGGGATTATTGCTCTGGTATGGGAACTTATCTATACATTATATAAAACCACGGCTCTCTCCTATCAGTGACAAGTGGGGCCTTCCGACCAGGTGGCATCGAACAGAGCAACACTGACAGGCGGGAACCATTTGACAGGTGGGTGAGCCACTGACAGGTGGGTGAGCGAGCGTTTAATTCCCTAAAAAATGTGCGCTTTAATTCCTAAAAAATGTGTGCTAGCGGGGACTTGAACCCATGACCTCGCGCTGTTTAACTTGTTCGCTACCACTGGGCTAGAGAGGGATTGCTACCCATCTA
Source organism: Triticum dicoccoides (assembly GCF_002162155.2). Taxonomy (NCBI): domain Eukaryota; kingdom Viridiplantae; phylum Streptophyta; class Magnoliopsida; order Poales; family Poaceae; genus Triticum; species Triticum dicoccoides. The sequence goes on along the minus strand of NC_041389.1, from coordinate 220,628,559 downwards.
GCGGAATGGCTCTGTATATTATATAGAACATCGGTTGTCTCTTGCCAAATCTAAGTCATTGACAAGTGGGACCTATTCCCAGGATCGGACAAAGCCAACACTTAGCCAATAATTTCTAGGTCTTCCGACCAGGTGGCGGCGGGCTGCGGGCAGGGGCCGGCGGCCGAAGCGACCAACAGGGGCGGGGGCGACCGGCGGTGGGGGCAGGAACGACCTCGCCACAGTTGACCTCGCCCACGGCCTCGCCGCAGGTGACCTTGCCCACGGCCTCGCCGCTCGCCTTGTCCACGACAGGAAATCGGCGGGGGCGGGGGCGGGCCGGCAGCGGAAGCAACCGGCAGGGGTGGAGGTGGGGCTGGCTGCCGAAGTGACCAGCAGGGGCGTGGGCGACCTGCAATGGTGGGGGCGGGTGTAGGAACGACGCCCACGCAAGGAGAGGCTCGCCGAGCATGGGGGACTCGCCGCCGCCACAAGCAGACCTCACCCACGTATGCACTCCTCTCCTCCCCCCTCTCCTCTCCCTCTCTCCTCTCTGTTGATGTCATTGAGTTGATGTAGATCTGTTAGGAGAATCTCCACACACACACACACACACACACACACACACTGATTTGATGTAGGTTTGTTGTAATCTTAGAAAAATCTCTTGGAAATGGCATTGATGAATTTGCTAGAAATTGTGAAGAGAATTTCTGTTGATGAAATTTTTAGGAGAATTGTTGTTGATAAAATTGTTAAGAATTCTTTTTTAATTTATTCAATTCATAGTGGTAAATTATGTTGTCAGCTATCAATAGAACGGAGCTCTCTGTTCTATTTTGTCCAAGAGTAAATTGCGTTGATGAAATTGATGTTGTTCTTTCCCTGAAACAGGATCCTGAAATTGCTGTTGCTCTCTGTTCTAAATTCCTGATTTATTTTGTCCATGAGTAAATAATGAATGCTGAGTAAATAGGATCCTGATCCATTTGACTGATTCATGCCATGAGTAAATATAGAATGCTGATTTATTTTTTCCACCAAGTTGGACTAAAGTAGTGAGAAATTGGAAATAGTTGAATGTTGTGGTTAGGCAGTTAGCATATAAAGTTGGGTGCCATTACTTCCATCCATTTTCATTAATTAATGTTGATGCACTTAGATTGATTTGCTAAGTTGCAACAATTTGTTGTCTTTGGCAGATGGACAGAAGCTGGATTAGAAAAGGAGTTAGAAAGTTTTCGAAAGAACATATGAAAGGAGTTGATGATTTCATGGCATTTGTTCGGGCAAATTTTGCCAACGATGCTCACATTCTTTGCCCATGTTGCGAATGCCTCAACCATCCAAGAATGGCTCAAGGAAGAGTGGAAGATCATCTGCTTCTTAATGGGATGTCCAGCACATATGATAGATGGATATATCATGGAGAACCTTTGGACAGTCAACCTCAACATTTTGAAGCTGATACAGAGGCCCCTCATATGATGGGTGGTGGTGATGCTGGCATTGATTTCATGGAAAAGGTTTTGCGAGATAATGCTGTTTTGGAGGAAGAGGATGGGCATGAAGATGATAGGATTCCTGACCTATTGAAGGATTTGTACGATGCTGAAGATCGTGCTGATGGACAGAAGTCGTTGTTTGCTGAGGTGTTAGAGGAGGCGAAGCACGCAGCTCATGAAGGGGGTAAACTTTCAAGATTTACCTTCACCGTGAAGTTACTCCACATCAAGTCTTTCTACCGGATTAGCAATGCCGCATTCAACGCAATACTCCGTCTTTTGGGCTTGCAATTCCCGGATAGTTGTGTTCCCAGATCTTATGATGAAGCATTGAGCATAATCCGCAGGCTGGGGTTAGGTTATGTGTCAATACATGTGTGCCCAAATAATTGTGTCTTGTTTTGGAAGGATTTAGCAAAGCATGACAACTGTCCAAAATGCAATGCATCTAGGTGGAAAGATGCTGATGGGAAGAAGTCAATACCGGAGAAGGTACTGAGGCACTTTCCCTTGATACCAAGGCTGCAGCGGATGTTCATCTTGAAGAAATCATCACGTGAGGTACAGTGGCACAAGCTGAAGCGGCAACCTGTGGACAATGAGCTGAGCCATCCAGCGGACGGAGAGGCATGGAAAGAGTTTGACCGTATACATATAGATTTTGCTACAGATCCAAGGAACATAAAACTTGGCATTGCCACAGATGGGTTTAATCCGTTTGGGAACATGAGCACGTCTTATAGCATGTGGCCAGTTTTTATGGTGCCGTACAACCTGCCACCATGGGCATGCATGGATAAGTCCAACTTCATGATGTCATTGCTTATCCCGGGTCCAGAGTCTCTAGGAAAGGATTTTGATGTCTTTATGGAGCCCCTCGTAGAAGAATTGCTCCAGCTCTGGATTGGTGTACCTACATACGATGCCTTGAGTCCGGAAGAAAAGTTCAATCTACGCGCTGCAATCATATGGTCCATCCATGATTTCCCAGCTCTGCACACTCTGTCTGGGAGGATCACAGTGGGTTATCAGGCTTGTGTCCATTGTGACAAAGACCCTTGCTAAAAGAGAATAAGGAGCAAGATCTGCTATATTAGGCACCGCCGCTTTCTTCCCCGAAACCATCGCTGGCGAAGAAGCAAAGATTTTAATGGTGAGAATGAAACCCGTGACAAGCCAGCTGAATTCACTAAAGAAGAGCTGGAGCAGCAACTTGAAAAGGTGAAAGATGTGAGACCAGGAAAGCTGGCGAAGAAAAGAAAGCGTGAGGAAGGTCAATGTTGGGACCGAAGGTCTTATTTGTGGGACCTGCCATACTGGGCTGATCTGAAATTAAGGCATAATCTTGATGTAATGCACATTGAGAAAAACATATGCGAGAATCTGCTAGGGACGTTTCTGAACATTGAAGGGAAGACAGAGGACACGGTTAGTTCTAGGCTTGATTTGGAGGACATGGGCATAAGAGAAGATTTGCATCTACAGCACAATGAAGATGAAGATTCATTTGAAATGCCACGAGCATGGTATACAATGCGTAAAGAACAAAAGCTTGCATTCTGTGAATTCCTAAGAGCGGTGAAATTTCCAGATGGTTATGCTGCTAACCTAGCAAAGTGTGTTACTTCTGATGGATTCAAGCTTTCAGTACTGAAAACTCATGATTGTCACATCCTCCTCCAAAGGATTTTACCGGCGGGCCTCCGAGGAATCATGGACAAGGATATATATGAAGCGGTTGCTGAGCTGGGAAATTTCTTTAGAGAACTGTGCTGCAAAACACTCAAGTTAACGTTCCTGGAAAGACTTGAAAAAGAAATCCCAATTATTCTTTGCAAGCTCGAGAAGATTTTCCCTCCAGCTTTCTTCACCGTGATGGTCCATTTGGAGGTGCACTTACCAAAAGAGGCAATGCTTAGAGGCCCTGTGCAATACGGTTGGATGTACCCAATCGAAAGAAGGCTGCTTACTTGTAAGCGTTATGTGCGAAACACGGCAAGACCTGAAGGTTCTATTGCTGAAGCATATGTCGTTGACGAGTGCTTGACTTTTTTGCTCTAGATACTTTGGCGAAGTGGAAACAAGATGGAACCGGCCGGGCAGAAATAGAGAGCGGTCTGATTCGCAAAGTGGTGATGTCTCTGTTTTCAACCATGGCGTGAACTTTCTTGGAGCCTCACAATACTTGGAGGCTGGTGATGAGTATGACAAGATGGTTTGGTTTGTGCTCAGCAATTGCGCCGAGCTTCTACCATATATCGAGTACGTTATATCTTGTGCACTCATTATATATTTTTTTGCTTGGGTTGGCACCAGCCTAATGTTTTAATTCACATGTTTTGTTGGCATCGCAGGAAATGCAAGGAAGAGTTAAATCAGGAAGAAAGCAATATCCATGTTGATAAAAGGGTTGCCAAGGGGTTTGCTAAGGGTTGCCAAGGGGTTTGCTAATTGCCCGTTATTTTTGCCAAAAATGCTTTTTAGCTTCACAGGTAGGCATTTCATCACAGAATCGACAACAGATTGGCATGGCTCAAACCCTAGCCACGGACGGCCGCCATGATGAAATCGGTCGGTTTTTGAAAACACCGTAAAAAATTGAAAAAAAAATCAAAAAATGGGAGACCTCCGCGTCACATCATCAAATGTGGCCTACCAACTAGCAAAAATACTAAACTTGCAATACGGATGTTTTCTTGGAGAAGTGTTCTAAAAAACGACCTACCATGAACAAAGATTCATGGCTTTCAAGCCAAACTAGCAATGATATGGCTGCATCCGATGAATAGTTTCTGATAATATGTCCAAATTGGGCGCATGCCTCCGTCTTGTGATGGCAAACAATGTTGCCAAAGCGAGGTTCCAACTTGTTTAACAAGAAAAACCATTTTTCATTTTTTGAATGCTAAAGACATGCGTTTTTCGTGAAGCAGCTATAAGGAGGGTCACCCCAAACAGCGCCATTCCATGCCTATCTCAAAGTAGACCCTATTTTATGGACGGTCGCCAAAAAGCATGCATTTCCGACCCTCGTAGCTACTCCCGGCAATTCAGACCACCTTCAGCCGATTCAGTTGGAACCGGCTGGAATTTGAACTGCGGGTCCTCCATAGCTTGCCCATTATTTTTGCCAAAAATGCTTTTTAGCTTCACAGGTAGGCATTTCATCATAGAATCGACAACATATTGGCACGGCTCAAACCCTAGCCATGGACGTCCGCCGCGACGAAATCGGCCGATTTTTGAAAACACCGTAAAAAATTCAAAAAAATTCAAAAAAATGGGAGACCTCCGCGTCACATCATCAAATGTGGCCTACCAACTAGCAAAAATACTAAACTTGCAATACCGACGTTTTCTTGAAAAAGTGTTCTAAAAAACGACCTACCATGAACGAAGATTCATGGCTTTCAAGCCAAACTAGCAATGATATGTCCGCATCCGATGAATAGTTTCTGATAATATGCCCAAATTTGGCGCATGCCTCCGTATTGTGGATGGCAAACAATGTTGCCAAAGCGAGGTTCCAACTTGTTTAACAAGAAAAACCGTTTTTCATTTTTTGAATGCTAAAGACATGCGTTTGTCGTGAAGCGGCTACAAGGAGGGTCACCCCAAACGACGCCATTCCATGTCTATCTCAAAGTAGACCCTATTTTACGGACGGTCGCCAAAACGCATGCATTTCCGACCCTCGTAGCTACTCCCGGCAATTCAGACCACCTTCGACCGATTCAGCTGGAACCGGCTGGAATTTGAACTGCGGGTCCTCCATAGCTTGCCTGTTATTTTTGCCAAAAATGCTTTTTAGCTTCACAGGTAGGCATTTCATCACAGAATCGGCAACAGATTGGCATGGCTCAAACCCTAGCCACGGACGGCCGCCGCGACGAAATCGGCTGGTTTTTGAAAACACCGTAAAAAATTCAAAAAAAATCAAAAAAATGGGAGACCTCCGCGTCACATCATCAAATGTGGCCTACCAACTAGAAAAAATACTAAACTTGCAATACAGATGTTTTCTTGAGCTACTCCGTATGATTTTAACCATGATTTCTACAAAGTTTACAAAAAAACCTATTTTTTTCTGCCCCAAAACCTCTAAAAACTGGTGAAAATTTCCCTCCCACCCCACCGAAATTTCCCTCCCACCCCACCAAAATTTCCCACCACTTCTCTCCCACTACCATGCGGGACCCACCACCCCTCTCCCACTAAACATGCGGGATCCCCTCCCCTCCCCTCCCTCTCCCATTCCCCACCCTGCAACCCTAGCGCCGCCCCTCCTCTGCTCTGCCCCGACAAACCGCCCGCTCCCACTCCCTCCCCTCCGTGCCGCCCCGCTCCCACTTCGTCCCCTACTCCGTGCCGCCCCGGCACGCTGCTGCGCCGCCGCGCTGCGCCGCGGTGCGCCGCCCACCCCGACGACGAATCCACCCATCTCTCTCCCCTCGACGGCGATTGCTACATCGACAACTACATCGACCGCCCGGGCTACGACTACATCAACGACAGGGAGTACATCGGCGACGGTGGCTACATCATCCACATCATCAACGATCGACGACAGCGACAGGTAGATCCCCCTCTCCCCTCTCCCCTCTCCCCTCGATCTTCTAGGGTTCGGTAGATCCCCCTCCTGGTCGACCTAGGGTTAGGATTCAGTTGATCTAGGGTTAGGATTCGGTCGATCTAGGGTTAGGATTCGGTTGATCTACGAGCTCCTGGTGGTTCTTGTTCATGTTCATCGGACAAGTTGTTCATGTTCGTCGAGCTCCTGGTTCTTGTTCTTATTCATGTCGATCTAGGGTTAGGATTCGTTTTCTTGTCGATCCAGGGTTAGGATTCGCGCGTCGGCTCCTCCCTCCCTGCTCGAACCCTTCTGATCCAGAACATGCTCGCCAGATTCACTCATGGTGCTTGGCTTGGGTCACAGTTGGTTATGTTGCATGCGTGTCCTTGTGCACTTGTAGTGCTGGTGGTTTAAGGCACCGTTCATCAGATAGATTGTTTATTTGTTTGGATCTTTCATGTCATAATCTTAAAAAATGCTTGTTTGATACTCTTGGAGCTCCTGGTGGTTTGTTTGATCCTCCTCATGGTTTAGGGTTCATGTTGATGGAGAGGAAGTGCATGATTTTAGGGGATGGGGATGGATGAGGAAGTGGATGAGGTTTGAGGAAGACCTCCCTCTGGTTCATGTAGCTTGTGTATGATTTAGTTACTTAGCTTGTATCAGTAGCACTTGGAGAAGGTGCCCCTCAGGGCCTCTCATGCTGCCCATTCCTGTTGTTTTGAGGTTATGGGTGCGTTTGCTATGCGTTTGGTTATATGTGCTTGTGCGTTGGTCTGGTTCGTGGCGTGTTTACCGCTCTTGTGAGCGGGGCGCTGTGTCACTGATGTTTCTGAACCTGATGTTCATGCCGTATCTCTCTGATGAGATCTATGGCCAAGTGAATGCTGTCATGATGTAAGCCGCATACAGTAAGTAGACGGTGCTGTGTTCAGTCACCAAGCTATAGTGGAATTACATGATTCAGATGAGCATTTCTTTATCAGCATAGAGGCCGTTCCGTGTGGGCCTCTCGCCTTTTTTTTGTTGTTGTTGCAAAGACCGGGAACTTTATTGAGCAGTTGAGAATAATTTTTTCATCTGCTTTTGTACTTCTGCAAGTACTGTTGTTTCATGCTTTACTAGTGGAAACATCTAGTTGTTTTGAAGGTCCTCATGATATACTCGTCTAGCTTGCTGTCAGACTGTCTAAGCATGTGTACATGACACCAATTCACTAGTTCATGTTGCTTGCTTGCTAACATACATGTTGCTTGCAAGCATACATGCTTAATTAGGGTTTCCATCAGCAGTACTTGCTTGTATCAGTAGCACATGGAGAAGAAGCTACTTGCTTGCTTATTAATTAGGGTTTGTATCAATAGTATTTGCTTGCTTCTTTTCAATTTCCTTCATTGCTTGCTTGTTTCTATCAGTAGCACTTTGCTTGCTTGCTTGTTTAGTGTACATATATTTCCACTGTACATGCATGCTTGTTTAATGCACTTACATGTTTTCTTAACTAATAATAGTACATCAGTGTATGTGCATGATGGTCCAAATGCTTTCCTTTATTGATACAAGTGCATCATTTTACTTTATCCCTGTTGTATCTGATTGTTGTTTATTCTATTTTGCAAGCACCACCTCAAGATCATCCATGGCAAGGATGACAAGGTCAAACGTGAGGCCAACCGTTGGTATGCAACTTGCTCCTTGTGGTTATACTGCCAGTTTCATAAAATTTGTGTCTTAATATGCTAAGTGAAATGTATTGCTGCAATCTGAATAAGCTGGCTTAATTGTGCCTGTGTGCTGTTAGTGTTCCTTACCTGAATAACTAGGCTTAAATGATAATAAAATTTCATAAGATATGTTTGGCTGTCTGTCCATGCATTCCAAACATTCACCTAATAGTTACGTTTCCTTTATCATGCAAAGAAGAGCCTCTCACCGAGTACGAGAAGGTTAGGGCTAGAAATATCATGAGGAACAATCGGATGTTCCAGTCCCTTGGCATCGGTGCAATAGCGTCGATGATTAGGAAAACAAATGGTGTACAAGAAGGTAGAAGTGATGAGGTTCAAGAAGGTAGTGGAGTTATCAATGATGACCCAGAGTACAATCCTAAGGAGGATGAAGTTATTGATGGAGAGGAAGTGGATGATGTTGTAGTGAGCAAGACTTTTAAGGTGCAAACTCTGTCTTGCTTGGAGGGCCGTGGTTCTTTTATGCTATTTATTCCTTGTGCTCACATATTTCTCTTGTGATCTAATGCTTTTTTCCGTGCTGTTTATACGAGGCACTGAAGGAATCTAGGACGAAGAGGCCTGGTGTTAAGAAGACAGTCAGCAAGAAGAAGAAGAGCTCAGAAACATCTACTGCAATGCCTCCAGGAAGGGTGATGGCCCCAGCTCCAGGACAAAAAAAGAGGATCCTGGAACCTGATGAACCTGCCCTTGATAGAGTCACAAGGCAGAAAGGAAAGATGGCGACTGCGACAGACCATCAGGAAAGTCTGATGCGCATGGACTCTGAGACCTCGGTGCAAATGGGTGATGAGTTGCCGCCCATGGATGAAGGAACCACTCTCAGCATGGATGGAAGTGGCACTGTCTGCCTAGATGAAGGAGGAACCATCTGCATTGATGAAGCAGGCACTGTCCACACAGACCTCAACCTTGTTGCACCTTCTATTGACAGGAATGCTGTCATCAATGAAGAAGAACATCAACTTGTGCTTCAATAAGGCAAGTTGACCTTTGCAATGCTATCTTTTACTAGTGCATTTTCCAAATGGAATGATCATGTATGCTTTTGTCGATTCCTGCATTTGTCGATTTCTATTCTAATTTATGAGTTCAATTTAATTTTCAGATGCAATGACTACCAAGACTAGACTTAGAAATGTCAAAGGGCTAGAGAGGATCACCAAGTCGCTTGGTAGCAAGGTGCCTATCCAAATTGCCGAAGGGATGAAGCGTCCAGAGAAGCCTCCGCAGTCAGCAAAGCTTGCTTCTGAGTGTGGACTCGTTGCAAGAAGCCATCTTCCGGTTCTTCCTCACTTCAAGCTATACAAAAAAATGCTAGTCTATTGGAGAACTACATTGGGAAAGTTGCTGTAAGCTACTTGTTTCATAGTTAATGTGCTATCTATTTTCTGTTACACCTATGCATGATCACTAATATTGTTCCTACCTTGTTTGCTGTCTTGGTAGGCAAATTTTGAGATGAACACGGACTTGGAGACCATCAAGACCGCGTGCAAAGATATTCTGCAGAAAAATTCAAAGAACAGACGCCATCAGATCAAGAAGAAGTATTTTGATACCATAGCCACAAATAAAGTCAGCATCAAGTCTCCGGTACCTGATCTGACGGATGGTGAATGGCAAGCTCTGGTGGAGATGTGGTCTACCCCAAGACACAAGGTTTGTCTCTGCTTTGTTTGATGCTTTATGTTCTACACATGATATGCTAGTGCTAGATCATGCTGACAGTATGCTTTTTTGTAGGAAACCTGTGTGTCGAACAAGATGAATCGAGAAAAAGTCGTGTACAATCAGAGAACTGGTTCCAGGCACTACACAACACACATTTTTGCCATTGTGAGAACTTTTCTCTAGAGACCTTACCGTTTGATCCTCGTTGGATAACATTTCTGATTCTTCCTGAATAACATTTTGATTTTTTTGAAAAACATTTCAGAAAGAAGAGCGTAAGGGTGAGGAGCTGTCTACGATTGACTTGCTTAAGGCCACCCACAACAGCAAGAAGCACGGGTTTTCGGAGCCAGTCAAGACTGCTATAGTAAGTCACTCCATGCTTTGTCCATGCCCTGTTTGATTCACAGCCAGCTTTGATGCTGTTTGATGCTTTGATGATTTGATGTTGTTTGATTCGTAGCCAGTTCCATGCTTTGATGCTGTTTGATAGTTCCATGCTAGGCTTAATGAAGATATTAGAACAACTTAATGAAGATAGTTCCATGCTGTTTGATTCACACACGCTGTGTTCCATGCTTTGATGCTGTTTGATAGTTCAACAAAGATATCAGAACTTGCTGTAGCTATTTGTTGCATTTTTTATGACATGATGAAATTTGATCTGAATGTTAGTCGGGAAGCCATCTTATATAGAACCACCATTCTAGGCTTAATGAAGCGATCGTATTGTTCCAATTGCATGTCTCCAGGTCACTAGTCATCATCTTCTTGTATAGATTTTGTGTGCTGGTTTGGTTACTTCAAATAATCCATTTGTGTGCTGGTTTGGTTTCTCCACTAATGCCTATCATTTTCCTCCATATGCTAGCTTGAGGTGGAAAAAATGAAGGACGCGCCGGTACCAGAAGGTGAAGAGCCAAAGTCTACTGTTCAAATTGTCGAAGAAGTGCTGTTGAAATCTGTCAAGCAAAGCACATTCCTCATGAATGTTGGGCTCCAGTCATCTAGGAACAACTCCCGCAAAGCAACTGCTGAAGTGTTTGCTCATGTTCATGACCTTGAGCAGAAGCTGGAGAGGTCCGAGCTTCAAGCTGAACTGGTGCAAGAAGAATTGGCGGCAATCAAGATGAAGGCGGAAGAATCTGAAGATGCACGCGACAAGGAACTTGAGCTGCTGCGCAAGAAGTCTCAAGAACAGGAAGAGAAGTTAGCCCACTTGATGGCTCTCTTTGGAGCTAAGGTAGTTTGATGGCTGTGCTGTGAACCTCTTTGTCTTTGAGCGAAGGTAGTTGTTGCATTTTGAACCTGTGAACTGAGCTGAGCTGAGAGCTGTTGCATTTTGTTGCATTTTGCTGTTTAAACTAGAGCACCTGTGAACCTGGATCACTTGTGAACCTGTGAAGTTATGTGATCTTGTGAACCTGTGAAGTTATGTGAAGTTATGGATCACTTGTGGATCATTTTGTTTATTTTCTGTGAAGTTATGTGGATCACTTGTGCACCTGGGCTTGTGGATCACTTGTGCACCTGGGTCTTTCTGTTTATAGTTATGCAAAATGAGAACTTGGGCTCTAAAAAGGCCAAGGCCAAACAAGAATTAGACCAAAAAGGCTTGGGCCTAAAAAAAGAAATGACTGTAAGAATTTTTTTTATAAAAGGCTGCATAGCGGAAAATAAAAAGGCCAAGGCCCAAATTCGAACTAGACCAAAAAGGCTGTGGCCCAAAACAATAGTGGACTATAAAAAAAAACTCATCAGAAAAGGCTCCATTCCCAGAAAATAAAAGGCCAAATTATTGGGCCAGGCCCATACACATAAGCAAAATAAAGAGAAAAAAAATTAAACGGGCCGAATTATTGGGCTTGGCCCATGTAGACGGCTGAAATGGACCGGGCTGATTCTATTTTACGACCTTTTCATTTGGTCGTAATTCTGCCACATCAGCTTGCCACGGTGGATCTGACGTGGTGTGGTCGGATTGCTAGTGACCAAAATAATTGGTCGTAAAATCTACGACCTTTTTTGGTCATAAACATCTACGACCATTCCAGAAGAAAGGTCGCTATAGTCAGTTAACGACGGCCAGCTTTTGACCTTATGTTTTTGGTCACAAAAAGGTCACAAATTGAAAACAGTGACCATTTAGTGACCAATAGTGGTGGTCACAAGTTGACATATTTCTTGTAGTGTAGTGTCCTTGGTCCTCTTCTCAAATGTTGGCGGGAAGGGATCCCACAACAACCAGATTTGAAGGGGGACAAGAAGTACATCCTATCCTGACTAAAGTGGTCTTCGCCTGCGAAAAGCCTCTAGTCGTGACGCTGCGGTGGGCTCGGCGATGACCTCCGTCCTGTCGTCCTGGCGGTCTTGGTCTTGTTGCACCAGAATGGAAGCCTTTGGCTAATTCCTCGGGACTCCACGCCTGCTGCTTGCCTCCTTTGCACCAAAGAGGAAACTGGTACTCTGCGCCTACTAGCGCCCACCCGACCTTGGTCGTCATGGCTCATGTCAGCTGAGCCTCGTGAGGTGCACCTTGCATAGAACTCTCCGCCCCTCGGGAGCCAGCCTGAGGAGGCCGATCCCCTCAGAGGTCTTGGCATCATCCGCCTCGCGAGGGTCTTCATTCGTTCATGCTGAAGCTGGGCCGTACCAGGCCGTCGATGGAGCCATGTAGTGGGCCGCAGGCACGCAAGTCTGGGTACCCCCATATCCAGAACGCCGACAGTAGCCCCCGGGCCCAAGGCGCACTCGGACTTGGCTTCTGTGTGAAGCCAAAGGGAAAGTGCGGAGCGCCGCAGGCCCTAACCGCATGCGGCCTTGAACGACGTGTGGAGATTGATGGGACGTGGGCGTCTCCACTTCCCCATGCTACCTCGGCAACCATTTCCATCTGACAAAAGGGGCTGCCACCTGCCGCTGAGCCTTCATTTCCTTTCCTTCGTCTTGCTCCAGATCCCCTTCTCCCAACACCGAAGAAATCCTCCAGATCTGCCGGTCCTCCCCACCAAGCTTTCCTCCGATGGCTGCCGAGAAAGCCAAGGCTCCAGCCCCGGCTGCTGACCTCGCCTAGTACGAGCTGGCGCTGGTCACGCCCTTCGTCGCCGAGGAGAAGCTCCAGACTGCGCTTCTCCTGACGGTGAGTGACGATAGCGAATGGGGGAAGACAGCGCTTCGGGTCACCTCCGCCGTGCCGGAGCCCGCGAACAGTACCTTTTATCCCTTCTTCCTACACATTGTCTATTTTGGGCTGATTCCTCCCTTCTCCCGCTTCTTCTATGTCGTTCTCCACCACTACGGCCTCCACGTGCTCCGCATCCATCCCAACTCCGTCCTCCTGTTTTCCATCTTCGCCTTCTACTGTGAGGCGTTCGTGGGGGTGATGCCCTCCGTCGCCATGCTCTACCACTTCTTCTACCTCCGCTTGACCGGCCACTAGCCTGTAGGGTGTGTTGGCTTTGTCGCGGCCCGTGGCGGCAACGCGATCTCCCGTGCCGGGAAGAAGGTAGAGGACTTCCGGAACAAATGGGTCCTTATGGACGCCAAGTGCTCCCATGACCAGCTGCTGGCCGAGCTCCCAGCTTCCGAGAAGGGGTGGTTTTCCAAGAAGATCACCGACCCCCAGCTGAGGCTGCTGATGAGGAAGATGGAGGCCGACCTGAAGGCCGAGAAGCTGATGGGGGCCATGATCCTCAGGGAGTTCCTGATGCAGTGCCTGGCGCAGCTCCAGGATTGCTCCCGCCCCCTGTGGAAGCTTGGGGGCATCGACGACAAGTCCAGCTGCGCCATGACGGCCTTCCGAAGGAGGAATTGAGCAAGGTGCTGCTTTCCTTGACTGCGAAGGACCCGAACGGCCCTCCAAATGATTGCCTCCCATTGTACTGCCGAGACGATGGGGAGAAGATTGCCGCTTCAACGAGCTCGGGCTAGTGTCGAGGGGCCTCCCCCGCCGTCCGCCTTCTTGGTGAATCTGTCCTCCGGCAACCATCCCTCCGAAGCCACAGAGGAGGAGGAGGGGGAAGAGGAATCCTCTACCCCGAAGCAGGGAGATCTCCTCCGCAACTTCTCTGATGATGACGATGGGGACGCACATCCGGTCATGGAGCTGGCTCACCCTGCCGAGGTCACCACGAGATCCGAGGTGGCCTCCTCAAAGCAGCCGAAGCAAACAACTGGGAGGAGGGGCAGGACTGCGCTGATACACCCAGGCAGCACTCCACCTTCGTCGTCACCATCCCGAGCGGCGCCATCCGCGTGCTCTTCTGCTTCCAAGAGCGCGGCTCCTGCTGCACCAGCCCCCCTAATGAGCCTGAAGAGGAGCTACACTGCCTCGGACTAGTAATTGTTATTTCTTGGCCTTGCTCTTGAATCTCGATGCAATGCTTAGTGTCTTCGTTCGATGTTAGGCTGCAGTCGTCGGCGAAGAAGAAGAACGAGAGCGCTGAGGTCGTCATGGTTGAACATGCCATGGCCGCTGCCGCTGCCTCGGCACAAAGGGGCGCTGCGGCTCCAGTGGATCTAGTGGTGGTGTCGTCCTCTCGGAGCTCGGAAGCCCGACCTCAGGAGGAGCCGGTGTCCATGGCAAAGCTGACCCTGGCGGCATCCGTCCTCCTCGCGACTGCCGAGGTTGCAAGGCCTCTGGAGCCCCCTGTCCTTCCTGCCGCTGCAGCTTCACCTGTCTTGGCGCCGAGAACATCTCCATTTCCGCCCACCGTACTACTAGGCCATGGTGCTCCAGCCACCTCCGCAGCCCTGGAGGAGGCCCGAACGGTGCTGGACCATCTCCAAGGTGATCTTCAAGGCCCGGACCGGTGCACAGCGTTGGGGCGCCTGGGGATGATCTCAGTGTGGCTCCAGGCCGATGTATCTGTCTAGGCGGCCTGGTGTTCCGCGGAGGAGGCCGAGAAGGTGGCCAGAGTAGCCGCTGCCGAGCGTGACTTGGCGCAGAAGGAAGCCAAGGACGCCCAGGAGCGGTGCCTCTCAGTGAAAGCTGAGAAGAAGGCCCTCCAGGATTGGCAGGCCGCCCAGGCCAGCCAGCTCCAGGAGCGAGAGGAGAAGCTGAAGGCTCAGGAGGCTACCATCGTCAGCCGCGACGCCGAGCTGAAGCAGGCAGCCCAGGAGCAGGCCATGGAGCACGACCGCCTGAAGAAGTTGAAGGAGGAAGCGGAAGCGTCCCAGGCGTCCCTTGTTGAGACCAGTATATATGTACGTACACGTTCGCGACCAGAATGACAACGCTACGTACGCTTTGACCAGGTGGGTCCCGACTGTCAGGCACTTCCTCGCATGCGAAGATGTAGATGGTGGGTCCCAGCATTCAGGGGGCGAATCGTTTTTTTTGCCCGGACGCACTTCCGTGCATGCGAAGATGTAGCTGGTGGGTCCCAGTAGTCAGGGGGAGAATTGTTTTTTTGGACGCACTTCCTTGTATGCGAAGATGTAGCTGGTGGGTCCCGGCAATAAGGGGCGAATCATTTTTTTTGCCCGGACGCACTTCCTTTCATGCGAAGGTGTAGTTGGTGGGTCCCAGCAGTCAGGGGGAAACGTTTTTTTCACGAAATACGATGGCCCGTCCGGTGGGTCCCTGCTGTCAGGTGGAGGAATCATTATTTTCCGCGTAATAAGGAGGCACGTCCTTGCTGCGGCCGTGGACCCAGCTTCTAGCCTCTCCACGTACAGTCCACGTCCGATGGAAGCCATTCCTTGACCATGTTGACCACGCCGCGACGAGAGCACCAGGGCGGTGGACGACGGCGAGGCCTAGGAAGGGGACGACGCGGAGCCGGGGAAGACGCGACAATGGATGCCCACGCATAGAGGAGTATGAGGGTTCACTGGTTCGCTGCGGTGTGAGGCTGCCGTCGCTGCAGAATAACAGGGGATGTGGGTGAGTAGAGGGATGGCCTGGCCAGCGGTGGGAGTAGTAGGGGGCGGTGAGGCCTCTGCCGCATCGCAGCCGGCCATGGGAGGCAGGAGCACGAGGCACGACCGGCGCAAGTTTGGGCGTCTGGAGCAAGAAGACCAGAGGTTGAAGAAGCACTACGGCCGTTGGATGGACATCGTACGGTCACTGGAGCTAGAATCGTGCATATTGACTAAGTTGACAAAACCCTCCGTCCCCATCAACTTAGTAGGCCCACAAGTCAACCTGCCACTATACTGGGTCCCAGCTAACAGTGGGAGTATTCATTTTTTTGTGCGTAATAAGGAGGCACTTCCTTGCGTGCGAAGATATAGCTGGTGGGTCTGAGCTGTCAGCGGCGGTAACATTTTTTTCGCGAAATACAGAGGCCCTTTCGGTGGGTCCCTGATGTCACGTGGAGGAATCATTATTTTGCGCGTAATAAGGAGGCATTTCCTTGCGTGCGGCCGTGGACCCAGTTGTCGGCCTCTCGACGTACAGTCCACTTCAGATGCATGTCGGTCATTGACCACATTGACTAGGCCGCGCCGAGAGCACCGGGGCGATGGACGACGGTGGGGCCTAGGAAGGGAACGACACGGAGGCAGGGAAGACTCGGTAGTTGTTTCCCACGCGGAGGGGAGTACGACTATACGAGGGTTTACTGGTTCGTCTGCCGTCGTCGGAGAATAACAGCACGTGTGGGTGAGTAGAGGGATGGCTAGGCCAGCGATGGGAGTACGGTGGGGCGGTGAGGCCTGCGCAGCAGCACAGCCGGCCGCGGGAAGGAGGGAGCAGGCAGTCCTGCTAGCGCTTGTTTGAGCGGGTGGTGCAGGAAGAGCAGAGATTGAAGAAGCACGACGGCCGTTGGATGGACATCGTACGGTCACTGGAGCTAGAATCGTTCATATTGACTAAGTTGACAAAATCCTCCGTCCCAGTCAACTTAGTAGACCCACAAGTCAGCCTACCACCATGGTGGATCCCAGCTAGCAGGGGGAGTATTCATTTTCTTGTGTGTAATAAGGAGGCACTTCCGGTGGGCCTGAGCTGACAGCGGGGGGAACGTTTTTTCGCGAAATATGGTGGTCCGTCCGGTGGGTCGCAGCAGTCAGGGGGAAACGTTTTTTTCGCGAAATACGTGGCCCATCCGGTGGGTCCCAGTAGTCAGGGGGAAACTTTTTTTTGCGAAATACTGGTGGCCCGTCCGGTGGGTCTCTGCTGTCAGGTGGAGGAATAATTATTTTGCGTGTAATAAGGAGGAACTTCCTTGCAGCTGCCGTGGACCCAGCTGTCAGCCTCTCCATGTATAGTACTCTTACGATGGAAGTCGGTCATTAACCACATTGACCACGCTGCGCCGAGAGCACCTCGGCGGTGGATGATGGCGAGGCCTAGGAAGGGGATGACGCAGAGCTGGGGAAGACGCGGCAGTGGATGCCCACGCGGAGAGGAGTACGAGGGTTCACTGGTTCGGCTGCGGTGCGAGGCTGCCGTCGCCGCAGAATAACAGGGGGAGTGGGTGAGTGGAGGGATGGCCTGGCCAGCGGTGGGACAAGTATGGGGGCGGTGAGGCCTCCGCGGCAACACAGCCGGCCACGGGAGGCAGGAGCATGCGGCACGACCGGCGCTGCTTTGGGCAGCTGGAGCAAGAAGACCAGAGGTTGAAGAAGCACTACGGCTGTTGGATGGACATCGTTGACCACGCCGCGCCGAGAGCACCAGGGCGGTGGACGACGGCGAGGACTACGAAGGGAATGACACGGAGCCGGGAAAGACACGGCAGTGGCTGCCCACGCGGTGGAGAGTATGAGGGTTGACTGGTTCAGCTGTCGTCGCCGGAAAATAACAGGAGGTGTGGGTGAGTAGAGGGATAGACAGGCCAGGGATGCGAGTATGATGGGGCCATGAGGCCTGCCCGGCAGCACAGCCGGCCACGGAAGGCGGGAGCAGGCGGTTCCGACGGCGCTGGTTTGGGCGGCTGGGGCAGGAAGATCAGAGACTGAAGAAGCACGATTGCCGTTAGATTGACATCTAACAGTCTGACGCTGGTAGAGTCGATTGTTGACTAAGTTTCTTTTTTTGAGAAACCTTGTGTATGCATGAACTTAGTAGGCCCACAAGTCAGCCTCCAAATCTTTGGCAGACAACATAAAGCCCATTTGCTATTTTTTATAATTTGCAGCCCATTTGCTAATTCTAAAGTAATTTATTACAGCCCATTTTCTGCCCAGGAC
This sequence comes from Triticum dicoccoides, assembly GCF_002162155.2. Taxonomy (NCBI): domain Eukaryota; kingdom Viridiplantae; phylum Streptophyta; class Magnoliopsida; order Poales; family Poaceae; genus Triticum; species Triticum dicoccoides. The sequence continues at coordinate 220,610,941 of NC_041389.1, read as the reverse complement.
CACGGTCAAAAAGTTCAACCTTATTTTGCATATTTCGGTGGAGTCCGAACTGTTGTAATCCCGAAATGATAAACATTTTTTTAAGAACTTATTGATTTGCCAAAAAAAATCGTTTTGTTTTTGTAAGCAAATAAGACGTGGGACAATTGAGTTGGTTAACGGAAAACCAGTGGTAAAAAATCAGCGCTGGGTGGGAAAAAACAACAAAAATAAGGATGTAAATATGAAAAGGGAATTTTATGTGTTTTCAATATAATGATACATGTATATGAACTAGTAAAACTATAGGTAGATATTAGAAAACGGATGTAGGACATGCATTTCAAGAGGAAAATAAAACTGGGCTGTTGTCGGCGTTTTGGGAACGGGGGTCCCCAGACTTGCCTGCCTGCGGCCCGCGGCGTGGCTCAAGTGGGGGCCCAGTGCAGCCCAGCTCCATCAACTCAGGCTCAAGACCCCCACGAGGGGCCAAGCCTCGCGGGGCGGACGACAAGGAGCTTCCTCAGGAGCAGCCTCCTCAGGCAGGCTCGCGAGGAGGCGGAGAGATCAAGGTAGGGCACCTCCCGAGGGGCCCGTGACACAATCCATGACGATCGGAGGCCAGGCGGGTGCCGGCCTGCGCAGTGTCCTTGTTTCCCTTTCGGTGCAAAGGGGGTAAGCACAGGCCAAGGCATCAGGCAAAGGTTACTGTTTCGGTGCAACAAGACCAAGACCAGCAGAACGGCAGGATGGAGGTCATCGTGGAGCCCAGGGTGGCGTCACCGTCACGACCTTTGGCAGCCGAAGACCAACTTTAGTCAGGATAAGTGTACCAGATGTTCCCCTTCAAAATGGCCAATTGTTGGCGCCCTTCCCGCTCATTATTTGGAAAGAGGCCCAGGGCCTCCGCCTATAAATAGGACTAGCCACCCACAGGGTAGAGGCATCTAGAGAAAACCAGAGAGAGAGAAGCGAGTGAACTCACCCAAGCAGTTCATCGCACCAGCTCAAGAACAGCCCCTCGCGAGGCTGTTCTCCCTTTGTACTGTTCACTATCAGCCCCTGAGGCAATCTACCACACCACACACTGGAGTAGGGTATTACACCACAATGGTGGCCTAAACCAGTATAAATCCCGTGTCCTCTCTGTGTTCATCTTTCTTGCCTAGATCTTTGCGAGACTACGAGACGTGAGCTGGTAGGGGAGAGATCTTCGTGCGCACCCTAGTGTTCGAACCTCAAGGGTCTGCCGGAACCCGAAATCTGACATTTGGCGCGCCAGGTAGGGGTGCGCCGGAGTCCTCCTTCCGCCTCCCGTGTTTCGTCGCCTCGCCGTCCTGATGTCAAGCGACCCGACTGCCAACGCCAACCGCTGGGCGGCATGGCCCGTCCACGCCGTGCCGCCAGCCCAGGGCGACCACAACCTTGCGCCTCAGGCAGCCCGCGCTCCGCAGGGCGCTGCAGGGCACGGGCGATGCGGTCAAACGCCGCCTGCCCTCACACCGCGACATGTGCGGTCAGCAGCAAGAGCTTCGAACCACGCCGCGGCCACGGCGCCGCACACCAGACGGGAGCAGGCAAACTCCAGGGCCGCGCTCACGGTAGCCCGAGAGCTGCTGCGGGCGGCCCTGACGTGCTACTGGAGCGAGTAGCTGAACTCCTGGACGCCGCCCCCTCGGGAACGCCTCCTTTTTGCGTCCAGTTGCCACCCTAGGTCGAGGGCGGGCCGTATGGCGGCCCCATACATGCCCACGCGACTCCGAGCAGACTTCAAGCCCATCTTAACGCCAACCCGGCCGTTAGCACCGGGCACCAAGTCGCGCCGGCCACACCCCTGGCCGGCGAAGGAGCACATGCCGCGACCTTCAGCCTCGATGGGCCACCGCGCCCTTACCCTCAGGACAATGCTCCAGGCCGAACTGCGTGGCATGTGGGGCACTACGGCGAGAACCGTGGAGTTGCGGTGCCAGAAGCTTATGTGCCCCAAATGGTGGATCGAGAATGCGTGTTGGAAGAAGACCACGGCTCGTTCCTTGGGCCAGGCTAGGGCGAGGAGCCACCAGAAGCTGAGCTCTTTCAAGAGCCCCAAGAGGGCCTCGACGGCCGCACCGGGGGCATCAACTATCTGGTACCACTACTTCCTCAGGAGCAAACTTATGCTAACCATGGGTCGCAGGAGGTACAGGTCGCCACAGCAGATGGCTTCCCCAATGCCGCAACCTCCTACCCCTCAGGAGGAGGGCACCGGGGGCTGCAAGAAAGGGGCCGGGATCCGGGTTCGCCCCCGCGGCGCTCGGCACCAGGCGCACTCCGGAGGTAGGCTCTCTGCCGGGGAGGTGCCACAAGGCATGCCCCGGCAGAGGACCCGTGGTCGTCGGGGGAACCGCTGGCGACCTCTCTACCCCATTGGCGTCGTCCTTGGTTTCCGGTCGCCGTCAATGGCGGTAGAGTGCGGGGCAAGGCAGGGCCCTCGTCTGGCAATATGAAGCAAGGCCGGTACTTGTGAAGAAGGCCCAATGCCTATGAAGCTCGCTGCCCCGTGACACTCTCACGTAATAATGAGTGGGGCTGTACATGCCCCGGAGTCTCCGGAGAGCCGCCCTCGGGCCTCGGGGGCTCGCGCCCAAGCCCAGTGGCAGCACTTAGCTCCGCGCTGGTGGGAAGACGTCGAAGACTAGACTAGGTGCCGGACGCGGCTTTTTGCCTTTTGCCTCTTCCTCTGTTGACAAGTTTCTTCGATTTGAATTTAATTTGGATTTGAACTTGAGACTTGTGTGTGTCTTGGGAAGGGGAGCTTAATCTCATTCGAGCAATCTCTCGTGTTCGGGTTTTGACCTTATGTCCAAGTTAGCGTCGGCTGCCTCCCCTCGCGAGCCCCTCGTGAGCCGGGCCAGGCCAGGCACGTCTACAATCTGGACCGCTGTCGCCACACCCTCTCCGGAGGTTCTCACTGCAGGATCGATAGGACCATTCAGAAGACACTCGAGGCATAGTAGCCCCCATAGGCCCGCTTGGGACTCGTCGGGGTCAGGAGGTAAACAGGTCAGCTGACCCATCGGCAGGCCAGTGGCTAAGTTCACGCGCGGCGTTACACTTACAGGGATATTGTTCGCAAACCTTTACATGAGGGGCTTCCCCTCCCAAAATGCTCTTACAGTCTTCAGGGCCAAGCCTGAACTTTCTTCACGCAGGGTAAACCACGGGGACACGCGATCAGTCGGACATATCGCTCACTGCGTCATCTGGGGCGCCTCTAGAGGCGTCGCTGGCGTCATCACCATCACCACCCACACCTCCACTGGCGCCAGGCGCGTCCACCACGCCGCCTTCATCGGCGGCCACGATCACGCCATCATCATCAGACGCGAAGGCCCTAACGAGGGCGTCCACATTGTCCTCCACCCATTGCGCCAGGTCACCCCGGATGGCTATGGGCACAGGTGCAATGGCGGTGTCGAAATCGAAGTGGGGATCCATGTTCTGTAGGTGGCTGAAGACACGGGAGAAGGCACGCCCAAGTAAGGCTCGGCTCCTCTCCTCGACGAGCTAACGGGACCTCTGGGAGCGGTTCTCCAGGAGCGTCACCACGTCAGTGAAATATTGGAGGTTGCCGGCATAGTTGGTCTCATGTGGCACCTCGGCAGCGGCCTCGCAAATGTTTCCCAGGGCCGTGTTAGCCCGCTCCCTGAGTGTTCTGAGCATGGGGCCGTGCTCATGCTCTAGGACCTGCCTCTGGTGGATCTCGTCCTCGTTCTGCCGCGCGATAGCCTCGGTGCCGTCAACCCTCTGTTGGAGAAGAAGCAGCTCCGCGCGGGAAGAGGCCAACTCCGCCTGCGCTGCACCAAGGGCACCCGCGGAGGAGTCCGCACCCCGCGTCACCTCCGCCAGTTTGGCCCTGAGGGCCGCGGTCCTACCTTCAGCTTCGGCCCTGATCAGCTCCAACCTCGCTTCGTATTGGCGCTCGAGACCCGAACGAGCTTCCGCCACTCGGCGATCGACCTCCTCCTGGGCTCGGGTTTCGCGCGCAACAACGTCATCCTCCGCCTGAGCCACCAGACGCTCCCTCGTCTCTAGCCGCTCAAGGTCACGGTTGTGCTCGACGACCTCCAGCGTCAGCGCTTCCTCGCACTTCCGAAGCTCTACCTGGTCGACGGAGGCCTCCTTCAGCGACATGAGGGCCGCCTGGCGCAGTTCCACCTGCTCCTCCAGAGAGTTTCTCCAGGCTGGGAGCTCTCACACACGCTCCTCCACATCATTGCACCATCGGTCTGCTTCTCGGGCCTCCTCGATGGCTTGGGAGCAGGCCTCTCGCGAGGCCACCAGTGACGCTTCGGCCTTCACGTTGTCAAGGTCCCGCCGATGACGCGCAAAGGCAACGACAACCTTCAGCTTGTGCCTCTCTTCAGCAAGGCGCAAGCCTTCGGCCTCGAGGCTCGCGTCTTCGCCAGCAAGCTCTGTTCCGATCCGGCTTTCTGCGTCCATCGCCCCTGGAGGAATTCTTGGCGAAGGGCGCGGCGCTCACGAGCGCGCCTGAGTACGTCTTCCGCGTCATCCTCCACCACTGGCGAACCCGGAGGGCACTGGGGCGGCATGCCCCCTTCTGGCGCGGAGTCGGGAGCTGGTGCCCCAGCAATCGTCAGACGGGCCGCGCCAAGAGCCCGGCCTAGCACCGGTCCGTCCCGAGAAGAGGAGCTTAAGACCGACTTCAACCACTCGCCGTTCACGATCAGGGAAGGAGCACGGGGCAAGCTGGTTATGCCCCAGGGGAACCCATGGAGGGAGGACAGCCGGCACGCAGGATGCAGATGCCCGGCAGAAGGGGGCGCTCCTCCGATTGGCCGAGTGGCAGGAGCGCCGCTCGAGCCCGACATGCTCAGGGTCAGCAGCAAGGGCGAGGCTTGGGGGGATGGCTCCCTGGCCGTCTCCACGAACCCAGCAGGAAGGGCCCTGAGAAAGCCGCGATCAGCTGCGAGAACAGAGAAATGAAGGAGCAAAGAAGGAAGAGGACTTACTCATCCATGGCAAAGTACTTCCTACGCTTCAACAAGCGGCAGGGGCGATCTTCACCGCCCAGGGCCTCCTTCCTCTTGCGGAGGGCCTCGAAATCTACTCAAAATCGACCCAAGCGCTTGGCGCAGGGGTCGGCTTGCGGCATGTTGGAGGCGTCGGGACAATCGTCGCTAATGGGACCGACCTGAGGAGCGCCACCGGGCACCACCTCGTGAGGGATGACCGGGGCCTCGGGAGCCCCAATCTCAGGAGCCGTAGGCCAGAGCTCCTCGCCTGCCACTGCTCCAGGGCGGGCTTCATGAGATGTTGCCTTCGGAGCCTCGCACGGCATCTGCACCTCCCCAACATCATCCTTTTTGGCTCCCCGCAGTTCTTGTCTCCCTGCTTCGTCACCTGGGACGGGCCGCTTTGGGCAACTGGAAGGGCAACCACAACAACAGGATTCTCGCGGGGCCCCCTGAGGCCAGTCGGGCGCAGTCCCCATTCATCGAAGCTGGGCATCTGCTTCACAAAATCGGCCCTGCCCGAACAAAGATACAGGAGGGCACCATCATGTCGGAGGCTGCCTGGGGAAGGGTCGCCAGTCAGGACCTTGAGAACCGTCCTCAGTGCTTCAGGCGCCAGGTCCTCCTCCTGCCGCATGCGGTCCTTGTGCCCCGCATAATCCCACATTCGGCGAGAGAGGCGCTGGAGAGGAGCAATGCGACACTGGAGGAACTCCTTCACCACCTTGGGCGCCGTCACGTTGACACCCTCAAGGTCTCGAAGCGGCGCCAGACGAAGACGACCCCGGGGCTCACAAGCGCCTCATGAGCCCAGCCTAAGCTAGGAATAGCCGGCGCGGTTGGGTGCGAGAGCAGGGAGCTGGGTACCCCAACGTCCACATACAGCCACCGCTCTCTGAACTTGGTCTCAGAAGGAGGAAGGCCGAAGTCGATCCCTGAAGCCGCCGTCTCTGGCACGGCAAGAAAGCTCACACACCCTGAGCATTGAATAGGATCGCTCAGGCACAAGGAGAATAAATGGCGCAGCAGGGCAACGGAAGGAGGAATGCCCACCATTGCCTCGCAAACAAAAGCAAAGATAGGCAGGAGAGTAATGGACTCGGGTCCGAGATGCATCATGTGGATCTGATAATGGGAGAGCACCACATTGAAGAAAGCAGAGAAAGAGGGAACCAGACCCGCCCACAAGGCATCGGCAAAGAACCGGACCTCTGTGACGATCATGTTAAGAGAAGCATGGGACGCAGGCCAGGCTGTGGTCCGGCCACACTCGTTGAAGATGGTGGCAAGAGCAGAGCGGACCTTGCGCAGGGCCTCGGGATTGAGTATGATTGACCGATCGACGGCGGGGGCTGCCGCCGGAGGCGAGCGGGATGAAGGCGCGGGCTTCTTCCCCTTTTTCTTCTTCGTTGGCACCATGGCAGGCCAGGAAGGGGAGAGCTTGAGTTAGATTGGAGGCGGAGGTTGAGGCTTGAGGAAGGAGGAAGGGCAAGAAGCGCGTGAGCGGCGAAAAGGGAGTAGCTGTGTGCAACCACGGGTCCGCCTAGTAGGGCGCATAATGAGGCATTGTGGGGAAGCAGAGACGCCCACGTCCAATCAACCGCCATGCGGCGCCCAAGGCCGTAGGTTGTTGGGGCCCGTGGCACTTCGCACTTGCCCCTTCGCTTATCTGCTAAGCCAAGTCCGGGCGCGCCTTGGGCCCGGGGGCTACTGTCGGCGTTCTGGGAACGGGGGTCACCAGACTTGCCTGCCTGCGGCCTGCGGCGTGGCTCAAGTGGGGACCCAATGCAACCTAGCTCCATCAACTCAAGCTCAAGACCCTCGCGAGGGGCCAAGCCTTGCGGTGCGGATGATAGGGAGCTTCCTCAGGAGCAGCCTCCTCAGGCAGGCTCACGAGGAGACGGAGAGATTAAGGCAGGGCACCTCCCGAGGGGCCCGTGACGCAATCCATGACGATCGGAGGCCAGGCGGGTGCCAGGCGGGCGCCGGCCTGCGCAGTGTCCTTGTTTCCCTTTTCGTGCAAAGGGGGCAAGCACAGGCCAAGGCATCAGGCAAAGGTTACCGTTTCGGTGCAAAAAGACCAAGACCAGCAGAACTGCAGGATGGAGGTCATCGTGGAGCCCAGGGCGGCGTCACCGTCAGGACCTTTGGCAGCCGTAGACCAACTTTAGTCAGGATAAGTGTACCAGATGTTCCCCTTCAAAATGGCCAATTGTTGGCGCCCTTCCCGCTCATTATTTGGGAAGAGGCCCAGGGCCTCCGCCTATAAATAGGACTAGCCACCCACAGGGTAGAGGCATCTAGAGAAACCCAGAGAGAGAGAGAAGCGAGTGAACTCACCTAAGCAGTTCATCGCACCAGCTCAAGAACAGCCCCTCGCGAGGCTGTTCTCCCTTTGTACTATCCACTATCAGCCCCTGAGGCAATCCACCACACCACACACTGGAGTGGGGTATTACACCACAATGGTGGCCTGAACTAGTATAAATCCCGTGTCCTCTGTGTGTTCATCTTTCTTGCCTAGATCTTTGCGAGACTTCGAGACGTGGGCTGGTAGGGGACAGATCTTCGTGTGCACCCCAGTGTTCGAACCTCAAGGGTCTGCCGGAACCCGAAATCCGATAGCCGTGTGTTTGATTCAGTAAAAAAAACTGCCTGCAGATGTTGTAAGACAAAATATAACTAACATTGGTGGGCTAGAGGCCAGTAGATACCTGCTGGATATTTGTGCCCCGTTGTCGTCACGGGCTGGGCCTGTTAAAAACAAAACCAACCCTGGGTAGTCTATAGCCCAGTTGAAACTTGCTCGACCTGAAAAAACAATATACGTGCTCAATAAACGAGAGAATTCTGCAATTACAGACTGATAACTGGGATGCAACAGGGATATTGTTTTTTCATCGTGATAATAAGTGCATGCACTTGTTTCAAAAAAATTGGAGAATTGGGAATTCGAACGGCAGGTGCTTATGCTACCCATCAAATAAAAATCAGGTGCCTGAAAATTTGTTTCGAAACAAATGATTCAGCTTTATATCCACGTCAACCCTTGGCATGATGGTTGGAAGCAAATGCAAGTTCATACCAAAAGATCCTAAACAACAATACCAACTTGCGGACAACAAGGTAGTACAACTACCAATACCAAACTAACTTATAATCTTTTTACTCCTGGCCCTAGTGTTCGTCTGGTAGAAAATCTTGCAGAGGACCAGCTCCCGCTCCTTCTCTTGCTCCAAGTGCCCGAGGTGGTACTGGTGCATCACCCAGTTGGTCCTCTATTGGTCGAAGTTCTTGTTGGTGTGCAGCAACATAACCTTTTTTGCTGCCCGTCTGCCGGCCATTGACCATCATTGGCAAGGTATTGCTGGTCTTGTGCCACATCGCGTGCATGCCGCACTCCAACTGTATCTTGCGACGCATCCACGTGCCCTTTTTGAACGCCCTGGAATTGCACTGGAAGAAATGCTTCCTTAGGCCACTCAGTGTGATACCTGCAGTATTGTGGAATACAGGTTTTAGTGTACGTAGTTGGCATTTTCATAACATCGCATGTTGCAGTCACTTGTTTCACTTTTTATTAACTGTCAAATTGTAATTGCTTCACCTAGTCTGTGTCTAAAAAGAAAAATAGAGCTATAAACAAAGGAATATGTTTGTGCAAGTAGACGGCCGATCGGTGTCTTACCTGGAAGTTTCTCAGGTTGGGTGTATCATATGCTGTGCTCGCTATCGATGGTTGGTATGAACAAATCGATGAGAGACTGAAATCTCGCGCTGTCAGCACTCACTTTGGCCTCAAGGTGCTTGATCAGCTCCTGATCCGTGGGATCGAACTTGATGCCAGTCAGCAGCACCGACCAATCCTTCTTCGACTTGCATCGGTAATTCCAGTTATATGGTACTCAATGTATGATCAATCGACTGTTTTAAGTGAATGATGAAAGATTTTGATAGATAAGTAGTACTCCAAATCTAAAGTCCAGAATACCCAAACACGCCGCCGGGATTCTTGTGTCACCTCACGCGTAGCGTGTTGTCACGTCAATTCAATGTGTGGACATGATGAATAATTTGGCCGACGTATACTAGTACTGCTACTGTACTACTTACTAGTCATATTTAGTGTCACAATTTATACATAGGTTTAACTAAAAATGTACGCACTTGAAGCCTAAATGATATATATATATATATATATGTATATATATATATATGTATATATATATATACATATATATATGGCTTCTGCACAGCATCTCCATCATCATTGTCAGTACATCCTACGCAGGTGAGTTAGGATGCACTTGATCCCAGGAAGGTATCTATCCTTCAAACCAGAGGAGTGCTTCAAACTAACAATAGTACATAATATCCAACAAAAAGAGGGTCATGCTATAGCAGCAGAATACATGGCTCAGTCTAGATATCAGCACGAATCAAGTTGTGCATATTTGCTGTTGGCATGAACCACATCGCTGCATGTCGGGTTTGCAAAAGCCATCCATCGCATGGAAGCTTGATGCCTTTCACACACTGAAGATTATCTGGCAACAAGCTATGTCGACAAATCTCTGGATATGGTGATTCATGAAACCCATGGTATGATGTGTAAATACAGTCCCCCCTTGCGAATGGAAGTTGCATAGCACGGTAATCATCGCCGGTGATATGATCGATGATTGGTTGGATGATCGGATAATTGAGCCTGAGGAACAAGGAGTGGTTGCCGAGGCTGTAAACCCGCCTCCAGTTGAATACGCCTGGCCCTACGGAGCTGGGATCTTTCTCGAACAGGAAGCATCCATAGCCATCAATGTCACGAATGCCCCACGCATTGTACTGCATGTGGTTTGATGTAATGGTTTGGTCAATTTGGTACGTGCGAATGAGAATCAAATGACCGCCATCAGCTGAACGAGCGATAAACCACCACCCATCGGCTAGTATGATTCCAGGTCCTGGAATCATGAAGGCCAGCGCATTTGCGTCTGCTGCAACAATTCAAATTGGAGACCAAAAGGACAAAAATAAACAATCATGTTCAGAGTATGTGTGGAATTAAGATTATTATAACAGTGACACATATCATAGACAGAGAATTGCAATGCTGTGGTCATAATCATACACCAAGAAAAAAAATAAGCCAATGGATTTCATATTCTAGCAATATGTCATGGTTCAAACATCATGTAACAATAAGAGGAAAACAGCTACTCCCTCCATTCCAAAATAGATGACCCAACTTTATACTAACTTTAGTATAAAGTTGGGTCATCTATTTCAGAATGGAGGGAGTAAGACAGAGCCTACTCATATTCTACCATAGCACTTACTACTACTGTTCTCATATCAACTCTAAGCAATAACATGCGTTGTTATAAAAATCTTGTAAACGAGAGTAACATATAGCAATCATGATGTTATGCTCATAATATGTATTCTAACAATCATTAGATGCCAATTGTTCTCATATCAACTCTAACAATAACATGTGTGGTCATAAAAATCTAGGAAATGAGAGGAACATATAGCAATGATGTGGTTATAGACATACTATGTATTCTAAATTTGTAACAATGAACAAGCAGTCGTATTCATAAGGTAAAGATGAGATGAGATAGAACAATTACACGACGATAGATTCCACCAGTATAGGCAGCCAATCTGTGCGTCGACCGTGTAAACGATGCCATCGTGCACTATAGCATCAGACAGAAATGTTGCCTCAACAGGATTGATGATGAGCCATAACCATGTATGGCGACCGGATTCCAGATAGACTAATCCCATGTTGAACAAGACAATGAGCTTGTAATCCATGTAGTCTTTTGATGGTGTGGGCACTTTGCAGATTACAACTTTCAACAAACAGAGGTCGAGCCAAAAGCTTGACGCATCTCGTGCGTAGTAGGCAGGAGTGTTCGGCGGGCCGCGAGGCTCGATGGCGGCGGTATCCAACGATGGAAGGGTGATCTCTCGCTGGGTGTAGATATCCATGAGATGGCACGGACTACCGGTTTGGTGGATGAGGACGATTCAATTGGCCTTCATGCCCGCCGAGTAGTGGCCACGCATGAAGGACAGGTGGACGGGTAGTGGTAGCATGTCGAGGGGCACCACGGCAACCTCCGTAGGATCGTCAAGTCGGTGTTCAGGCCACCTGCGAGGATCGGGCATCAGCAAGCAGGGTGTCATGAAAAGAGCCGGCCGGTTGTAGACGAGTAGACGGTACAAAGACACCGAGCATGCGGCCAGACGGACGGTGCTGAGTAGGTCCATACGATTACAGATCTGCTCCAAGAGAACATCGGGGAGGGAATTCCAATCGCGGCTCTGCGTGTCAGTCGGTTCTGCCATTGGGGTTTTCGGTGCCTGCGAGCCAGTGGGGAAGTGTATTCGGGCGGGCGAGCAAAGAAGCTTCTCCTCGTGTGGCCGAGCAGTGAGCGGGGGGATATGGTACGCACGAGCTACCAAGGAAGATGGCGCGGGCGGGCGAGCAGTGAGCAGGGGTAAATGGTGTGCAGCCGACGATGGGGAAGAGAGGAGGAAGAAGAAGAGAGGAGGAAGAAGAGTGGAAGACAGGGAAGAAAGTGCATTAAATCTCAATTCTACTAGTACTACTACCAGGATATACCGTCCTTCGGAGTGTAAATAGTTACACCGATGACATGTGGGTCTACCACAAGAGGGCCCATATGTCAAGTAATGGAGGACATAGGTGCGTAGGCGTATTTGCGGAAGCGTGCTCTACTGGAAAACATGATGGCATTACTGGGTAAGGATGATTTAGTAACACCAACATGCTGGTTCAGCTTATTAATTACGTGTCCCATCTGCTGCAGCGTGTATTGTCACTTCACTGTGAAGACTAATTGAATAGTTCTCTCTGACCGAGATGGGGAATAATGGATCGCCAGGACTTCCTTTCTATAGTATCCCTATGCCTCTACGCTCACTTCACTCATTTTGCTCCGTACCTAGTCACTCGTTGAAATCTGTAGAAAGACAAATACTCCGTATTTGGGAACAGAGGGAGGCTTTTACTCTGTATTTGGGAACAGAGGAAGTATCACCATATGGAGGGAACAGAGGAAGCTTGAAATATGAACATGTCAATGGGAGGGAGTAAGCCCCATGCATGCAACACTCACACGTACACATGGACGCACGCAACACTCACGCACCCATGCGGCACACATCACACGACACAACACACACGCTCACGCTCAAGTGCTCAACCTACTCCCTACGTCCGTGAAAGACCATACATTTAGAGATTTACACATTGACCAGGGCATAATTAACGCCCAAAAGTAGCAGACTTATGTGTGCATGCGACCATTGAGAGAAGAAGATTAAATGAAGGCCGTTGCATGCTGTAATTAAGGATAGACATGTAGCCTATACCTACAGCACAAGTTGGTGCATTAGTCAATCAATATCGATTTATATTAAAGACTAAATGCATTGGAAGTGTAGATGTACATAATGTACTACACTCTTTGTTTTATAGTTGATGTACACTCTTTGTTGGAAGACCGAGGGAGTACACGTGCATGCACTCACATACACAGCCAGGGCGGTTCGCGCACAAGGGTTGGACTCGTGTCGTGCCTGCGTAAAAGTTTTGTTTAACTGATTTCTTTGCTCTGCCAACTGATAGGTGGGACCCAGAAACTAGGTGACAATTTAAACAGTCAACAAAGTGCCACGTCAACTATGTGGCCGGTCAGTAGGGTGCAATACGGTGCTCTACGATGAGCTAGTGATCGTATAATCACCGCAAAACTATATATAGTGACCGTAAAGAGCGTATTGTTACATACGTTGACCGCCAGTGTATTTTCTCGTTTCAAATTAAGCCATATTAATCAGAAAGGATGCAGTATGGACTACTAGTACTAGTACTGCTTTGATGTGTCCCGTCAACTCGGCGAACGAGGAGAAGCTTGCTTACTACGCCTCTCCCTCACCCACGCGCACGATGGTTCGCAGGACGAGGAGAGGGTTTTGACTATAGCGCCCTCGCCCTCTCCCTCTCCCTTGCCCTCGCCTCGCCCTCGCGGTGGACGTGCAACAGTTCAATCGGTGTCAGATTGCCAGAAGCATATTCTATTGTAGTATCATCATTGTTGGACCTTCCGAAGAGGCGAAGAGCCAAGTGCAAAGGTTCACATGACTACAAACTGTTGAACCTCCTGAAGAGGCAAAGAGCCAAGCGCAAGGTTTTATAGGAGTTGTCGTCCTAGTAGGAGTGTACTACAACTATAGCGAACGATGCTACTGTACGATGCCGCCACGTCACGTATATCCAAAGCTGTGCCACCTTTTTTTCTCAAAGAGCATGTTGGAGCCCGTGCAACAACCACACAAGTTGCACGTACACATAACACATTTACTAGTAATAAATTCTAAAGGACAAATGCCAGTAGGCCACACAAGTTCATCTCCAATTCATGTGATAAATTTGTGCACGACTAGTCTACATATATTCACAGCGCTACCGTTCACAATTACCGTACTCCACTTACATGTTATAGATGTGCTACATGTCCTCCTCCAGGTTCCAGTCCCAGGTGTTCTTCATGGATGGCATGATCCATAGCAGTGGGCAATGGGAATCATTGTCGCAGCTTTCTAGTCCGGTTCCACACGATGGAGACTCATCCAAGCTGAAGCGGCATAAATCAGGGATAGCGTGTCCCAGCATGTCGTTCCTCCGGCGGTGCGCACTGAAGACACAACCATGCTTCATGAACGGCAGGCCTTCTGTGTCATGCACGGAAGGTGGCATCCGCTTCACAATGGGGTAACTGTCCCCGATGAAAAGCGAGTACTCTCCAAGAGTGTTCCTCGACATCCATGTAGCAGGGGTCGAACTCGGCGCTATTCATCTGGTACACACGGCATCCTAGATCTGGACACATGGTGACGTACATAGTCAAGGTCCGTGCATAATAATGTTGTGCTCAAATATGGCGGTCAGTAGTACTGTGCAGCAAATAGTACTACTCTGGTATAGAGGAAGTAAAATAACTGGCTTATTATATATAGCCACTCTTGGCTACATGGATGAGATAATAAGACATGGAAAAACAAAAATGATGGCAGCTAGTGGGTTCAAGTCTTCGAGGGCCTAGCTAGCTATATGCGTCCTCCAAGGTAAAAAGTACTCCTACTAGTACTACTAAGTATACTACTAGTACAACGATGAAAGAGAAGGCGAGAGGGTTAAAAAATGGAATACTTAGGTAGATGGTGACGGTCCGATCGTGGTAGATTGTGTGACCATGTTGCACATCAGTGGTACCATGGGTAACAACTGCTAAGATAATTGATCCCAATATGCCAAAGTCATCTAAAAGGTTCCAGGTTAGACCGAATCGCGGATGCAAATGCACATCCAGGATCAGCGATCTTATTTTGATCGGGGGATGACTGGTCCCTGCAAAATAATGGAGTACCGTTAGGGATGCAAATGATGGTTTGTGCATTCCGTTTGTAATCTCCCATACCGTAGGATGGCAACCAGATGAAACAAGTCCCCTGGCTTGTCACCGCAAAGATGCGGCCTAGATGGTGCACGGCGTCTTCGAACGTGTAGGGGTACAAATCTGCCACTGCCAACATGCGCCAGCTCTGCCGTTACTGCCTCTTGCATTGATGGCAATCCTTATGTTGAGAACCGCAATGAGATAGTAATCGTCCTAGCCGCGTCGCTTTGTCGGCGGGTCTACAATTGCTATCTTCTTCAATCTCATATAGGCATCATCATACGTATTCAAGCCCAGCCAGTCCGGAAGGCCGATCCCAATGGTGGAGAAGGGGTCTACCGGAATGGCCGCACTGTTGTGGATGTTGTGCAAAATGATGGTGGTATCCGGCCGGAGGTATGCAAGCCAATCTTTGTTGGCACCAACCCAGACCTATATATAAGACAGTGGGTAGCGAAGAAATTACGGGATGGAAATGGAATAACTAAGTACTACATGATCAAACTCCATTACTGACCTGCTCATCGGACAAAATCCGACTACCTCTCAACGTCGGCAACTCTAGCGGAGCCAATGTGCAACCATGGCCAGGGAGCGGTCGACTGTTCGAAGGATTGTCCCATAGAAGAACCTTGTCCTCGAGGATGCATGGAAGACCAACAAGCATGGCCTTTTCCCAAGCCTGTTTAAGCAGCGTCTTGAAAAAGTTGGTGCAGGAAGCACCGAGTCTTGCGGCGGTGAGGACGTCAGAGCGGCATGCGATTTCTCCCAAGGGATCGTCGTCCAAGGTCTCCCAGCCCCGACGAGGAGGAGAACCGCCTAGCGAATCCATGGGAGCAGCAATGAACTGCCTTCTCTTCGGGGGGAGGGGAACTGCGAGGAGGAGATAAGAGCGTAGTAACCACAGGGCCTCGTCCCTTCCAACTGTAGATCGTTCCTCAACGAAGGGGTGAGGCTATTATTTACTACTAGTACTAGCATTATGGAACGTTATGGGATTGCATTATACTATAAATAATAGCACTAGTAAGAAATTTTTGGACTAGGTAGTAGTTTTGGCGTGGATTAAGAAATTTTGGTTATGTTTTTGCCATTTTTTGTACACGCCAACTAGTGTCAAAAAACGTCTTACATTATGTGAAAGAGGAGTACGTACTCGTACTGTAGCAGTATTAGTACTACTTTTTCTCAACTAGTAGTGCGATGTACTGTACTTCTAGTCTAGTCTAGTATCTATTTAGGTTGATATCTGTAAGCTGTCCTCATGGTTACTTGAATTCTCCTGATGCATGTCTTACAAGTTGTTGAACATGTCATTGCACTCAAAACTAGCTTTCTGCAAAAAATTACCTATATCATGCATTGTTGTATCTTGAACCAAAACATGGGTTGCTTGCGAGTACATTCAATGTACTCATTGGCTTGCCACTGGTTATTTTATTGGCCAGGCATGAAAGAACAGGATATGACGAAGAATACTTCGGTGACGAACATGCAAGCTAGGACGCTTCCCAGTCAGAATGCCTGTAGGGTTAAGGCAGATGGCATGGGTCCAAGTTATCGATGAAGATTTCCGCTGCAATGTTATACTCAAGACTTGACCATAACGGTCCTACTTGTGTAATACGGTATGTATGGATGTAAGCCTCTTGTTATTCAGCTTTTGTGTGTTCAGTGAGCATTGATCTCTGGGATCACTGTACACGTGCATTCGGTGATCACGACTTATGAGTCGGGGTCCCCACACATAATTAGAATAATACTTACTCACAAACTTGATACAAAACACTCTAATTTTGATATACATATGTCACTAGAGATATATTATGTTTCAATTAGAATATATTCCTTGGGCTGTTTTGGTGAGGTCAGGGAGGGATGTGGTTGGTTTTAATATACTAATTATGGGTTTTTCTGCAAATTGGTAGACAAGTGGGATGTTGGTGAGAAAAGGCAACAACTTACCTCATAGTCGTTAGATGTAGATCCAATGGTCAGAAACGATGGATGGCAGACACACCATCATCACCAACTTAGTCTTGTGTAGGAGTACTAGCAAGATCCGTACATTGCACGGAACATCAAGATGAATTTTTTTATAAAACACTTGTTGTGATTGACCCTTGCGGGAGTAATCCCATGTGTAAAACCTAATGATATCTCGAGAAATATGAGATAAGATGAAGAGGAGTGGGGTGTGGTGGTGATTGGTGGTCGGATTGAGCGGAGGCATGGGGATTGAGGACGCAGGCAGCGGCCACCAGGCTAGTTTGTTCCAGAGGCTTCCTTTCTTGATTGCTCAACAATGAGGTTTGTTGGAGATAAGGATGAATGTGGGAAGGCCTTGTCTGCAAATGTGGAGAGGGGTGCGGGTATCTTTTAGTTTAATTTCCATCTGTCAGATATAGATCAGACGGTCTATATTGCAAGATGGCACACGTACCATCATCATCAACTCGGTTTTTTATAAGAGAAGAAATATAAGTATGGAGATACAAATGTATTATCGATACTTGCTTCCATAAACTAGCATCTACATTCTATTCAACGCCTCGGCATGTGGGGCCTTAGCACAATGACTTCTCGATTGTGTAAAACAAAGATTTTCCCGTTGCCGATAAGGACGGGGTGACGGTGGCGCGCTTTTTGGCTTGCTCTAGTCCTAGTAGTCATACTAGGTGGTCTAAGCACATGTAGATTTATTCTTTTTCACGTCTCGTGTTCGCCATACTGCCATGACTGTTGATGAATAGACGGTTAGTTATTCACGGGGAAACCCTTGTTGAGCATGTTTGCGAGAGAGAGAGACAGTGTGCGTGTGTGATATGTTAGAGACCGAGGCAATGATAACATATTCTTTGTGTCTATGTGTGTGGAGGATAGATGTACATGGGGCTTTGTGTTGTGTAACATGGAGACACATATACATAATTAGAGAGTGAGTGTGTGAGATACACATGCGGACATGGGGAGAGATGAGGATCCAGATAAATGGGTGTTTGTGCATGTTTGTGTGTGTTTGTGCACACGTTTGTGTGTGAGATGGAGTGTGTGTATGTGGAGTAGAGAGACCACTGATGATGTAAACCTAGTATAAGGGAAGGGGGAATGGTGTGACATGTGTAGTAGCGGGATAGCACGGGTGCGGGCGGGGGGAACAGACTATTTGGAAGAGACATCGAGTGTGTGTGGGAGAGGGGTGTGAGAGCGAGAGAGAGAGAGAGAGAGAGAGAGAGAGAGAGAGTTCTACAAATAGCAAGGCAGTATTGACTATCTTCCAGTCAAGGGTTTGGAAGAAAGCACATCAACCAAGAGAATCGATCAATTCCTTTGTGTTTATTTGCCTAACCACCCGAGTATACTCGACTCAAGTATGTCATCTCAAATCCAGACTAGTAATATCACATCTGCATAAGTCGGTTTCAACTAGTCAAGCAGTTCTGTTGTGAAAGCGGAGTAGTGCCTTGCCTGCATTCCTTGGATAAAGCGCCCTGGGCGACCGGACTCGACAAGGGTAAGATCCCGAATCTGTTCGAGAGAGAGAGAGAGAGAGT
>NC_041389.1:220566226-220592600 GCF_002162155.2 Triticum dicoccoides | reverse complement strand
TGGAAGAAAGCACATCAACCAAGAGAATCAATCAATTCCTTTGTGTTTATTTGCCTAACCACCCGAGTATACTCGACTCAAGTATGTCATCTCAAATCCAGACTAGTAATATCACATCTGCATAAGTCGGTTTCAACTAGTCAAGCAGTTCTGTTGTGAAAGCAGAGTAGTGCCTTTCCTGCATTCCTTGGATAAAGCGCCCTGGGCGACCGGACTCGACAAGGGTAAGATCCCGAATCTGTTCGAGAGAGAGAGAGAGAGAGAGAGAGAGAGAGAGAGAGGAAGAGAGGGGGCGAGAGGGGTCTTTTGTGTCCATAAATGGCGTATAGATAGGGAGACAATGTTGATGTTGTCCGAAATTGGCCTATGTACGGAGAAGCAAGGGAAGCGAGTCATCGTGTGTGTGATAGGGACTTCATGAGATATGTAGAATAGATGGTGTAGAGAACAATGTGCGAAATCGAGAACGATGATACATTAGGGAGCTATGGAAAGAGTCACGACATATATGTATACAGGGAAGGAGCTGGGGTGGGTCCGCATGTTGGAGAGATAGAAAGAGGAGAGTAGTGCACAAGGAGACAAAGTGTGCTTGTTTGCAGTGGGGGTGGTGTGTGAGGTGAGTGTGCGAGAACCACATAACTAGGGACATAGACGTTTGGGGGCGATGTTTTGTGTGTATGGGAAATATACACTCTACATAGTGCGTGTGCTTGGGTAAGAGAGATAGCAGGAGACCTAGAGAGTGAGGGAAGAGATGTGTGCATGCCCGAGAGACAAAGTGATAGAGACCTATATTGGGGTCCGGACTTACAAGAGAGGGATGTTAATGTGCTCGTGTGTTGGTGTTTGGGGGAGAGAACGACTTCTCTATGTGTGTGTGTGTGTGTGTGGTGGTGGTGGTGGTGGGGGGGGGTTGGCTTATGATAAAGAGTGAGGTGTCTATATTTGAGGGACTTTAGCGTAATTGAGATATTGTGCACTCATGGTTGATCAATTTGTTTCATAGTTTGGACTATGAGATAACGATACTTTTGAACATGCGTGATATACCTTGATGTACCAGAATTACAAACCTAAGATTGGAATTTTGGAATTCGACTCCATCATTAGCTTTTGTAATTCATTTAAATGGAGGTACATTTTTTAAGCCGGGATTTCGTGATTTCAAAGTCATATATCAAACCTAGAGATATACACATACGAGCATGTTCAAACTTTATAATCATCCACTTTATTCATACACATACACATTTTTGCTTTTGTCATCATATTTAGGATAAACACATTTGGAATTTCATTTGAATTGCACCGTATGATGGTATTTGCTTGTAGTAGCTCAATGATCCATATTTGAATTGAATGGACAATCTAAGTTTCGAGTTGGAGACATTGATTTTCAAAACTTGCACATTTTTTTGCATGCAAAACAAACAAATTGTCGGCCATGATATCATAGTCGGCCGTACGAGAGCAGAATACTTATAATTTTAGGCGCCAAAAGCTTTCAAACTTCCCGCTCACATCGAAATGTCACGCACCCGAAAGTTTAGCCCTGCGATATTCCTGTTTTACCCCTACCACATGAACAGAAAAGGGCTGCTTTGGTAACTCCATTGTTTTCCCCTCTTTGCCCCCAACATTCTTCCCAGAGCCCCTCCCCTTCCCCTCCCCGACCCCCAACCACGGCAAGCCGCCGAATCTAGTCCTCCGCTGCAGCGGTGGACCTCACACCCCGCCGGATCTACCTTCCGCACCTTGGAACCCCCAACTGCCAACTCACCATTTCCCGGAGCCGCTTCAGCAACTGGCTTGTGCACCGCTCTAGATCTCCTTGACTGCCATCATGGTCCACCACACCGGATCTGTTTAACCGGCGCCCTCATCCACCACAGTGTAGGCCCTTCACTGACTCCCTCGTCCGCCCCTTCGCTGGCCCTTCATACAAGCCCTCGTCCGCCGCAATAGATCCGCCTCACCGAAAGCACTGTACAACGCGCCCGCCAAAGCCTTCGTCCACTGCACCGGACCCGCTCCACGGACGCCATATTCAACTCCATCGGCCTTGCTTTATGGACGCCGCAGCCTCATCAAGTTATTTCGATTTGTACTCCTTCGGTTTTTCTCTTTATCGTGCAACTGTTCACTTACCACAGATGAACTTTATTGTATGTCGACAGGTGCCGCAACCATAGCACCGGAGCCGCTTCAGCGACGGCGACAGCCGGCCCAAACTCAACCGCAACACGAGCACCATCGATGATCCTTAGCTATCAAGTATGACAACGATACCCATACGCCGCCGAGAATCAGGTATTATTATCCAACGGCTGGCGCCTACGTTCACTTTCCTAGCATAAGCACCGTACCTTTGAATTTCTTCAGAGCATCATTCAGTTTTTCATGAGACGCGTTATTCTGCTTGCACCTGTAGGGCCATACTTCTGGTAGTGAACATGTTACATGTGCTAAATTACGTACCAGTGCACATATAATTAATATCTTTAGTTTTGTCCCAAGTACTCCCTCCGTTCCAAAATAGATGACCCAACTTTGTACTAACTTTGTACCGAAGTTAGTACAAAGTTGAGTCATCTATTTTGGAACGGAGGGAGTATTGCTGTACTTCCTAGATATCACTGCCTACTATTTTACTTCTTGAATGCTATATTTAAGATAATGGAGTTGTTCTGATGCCATCTGTTGGTTCCATCAGACTGCTTAATGTTCTCTATGCTTAATTACACATCAGCAAACTAGCATGTGGTTCTGCTGCTTTTTGTTCGTTTTACCCTACATTTTCTGATGCTAGCTATTACAACACTGCTCCGATCCTCTGTTCATTACTTGTTTGTGTGTTCTTGATCTTCCCAAGTTGCATGAATAATTTGATGCTTCTATTAATTATGAGATGCCAACCCCATCAAGCAAAATATTTGTTCTTTTGGGGCTAGCACCTCGAACAAGCATAAAAATAGAGGGAAGCAGATATATTGTCGTGTATGCACACACCCTTCTTTCATTAGTTTAGATGAACCATTGATGATCAATTCAGACCAGTGCATGCGATTAAAATTAATTTTACCTAAATAGAGGGTGCAGAATAACTACAACAACTAGATTTGCAACCACGGGATGCTGACGATATCTTCAAAGAACATTGCAACAGCAGCGAGGCTTCACAGCAACATATGATAAGCTAGTGTGTTTTAGTACATGTGAAATGTAATGCGAGTGGGCTGCTTTCTTGGCTTGTGCCCTCAACCTGTAATCCTACCGAATTACAAATAGTTTAGTTGTCTGCTTTGCTATATTGCTTGATTCGAATGCTTGTTTGTTGTTACGAGATACCTGAGTTGGCCAATATGTCAGCAGTGCCTGCTGTACTATCATAAAGAAATGCATGCCTATTTCATTTGAGTCCTTAACTTTTCCTCTCAACTTCATCACAAGACTGTCTTCGTAGTTTATATGAGGCCACACTGTTAAGTGCTTTCTCAGATTATTTCAACTGCTTAGATGCCTTGGTAACTTAAATATAGCGGTGGTACACTCCCTTTCAGCTAGGGATGTCAACTGGGTCCCATTTAATCCCGATTAAAGTCCACTAGTGGTATGATAGTTCAAAAGAGTTTTTGTTTTTTTGAGGAAAATGAACTAGGGAGGTAGCAAAAACTAACTAGATGGGACTGGCGGATGTCATTTATTTGCCACTTACATCCCTAGTTTCATCTTACCATTTTAATTTCTTTTCGGCTGATGCTGCTTCGAACCATTTAAATATAGTTTGCCATGCTGGGCAATAATTCGTCTGTCGTTTACCATGTAAGCTTACTGCCTGGATCATATGATAACTATCTCTTACTTATGTCCAGCGGAAACCTTTCAGGATGCCGTTCCCACTAGGACACAATGTACAACCCCAGAATCTATTTGTGGAAGCAGTGCGCCATCCATGTTACCAGATGGTAGCAGTTCAGAGGCAACACCACCGGAGAGCAGTCTGAGCAAAGATATTATAGTGCTTGAGGCTCTACTAGAGGCAGAAAGAGATGGTGTGGCTGCCATGAATGAGGTAATCATTATCTTGAGGCTGGAAATTACGGAATTAGCGGAACACATTATGCAAGCAACCCAAGAATCAGAGGAAGTAAGAATGTTGCATTTCAAGACGGAGGAGGTCCTGCTATTTCTGCTATCTGAAGCCCAAGGTAATCCCGGTTCTTCTTTAGATACCAGTTGAAATTGTCATTAGATTATTGTACTTGCATGTTGTGTCATGTCTCTGAATGGATTATGTTGCAAGACCCCCTATGTTGTCCATGTGTTGTAATGATCCGAATTTTTTAGGCGAGGTAATCCTCAACACTTGTATGATTGACATAAGGTGAACTGTTCTTCGTGTGAGCATATTGTATTGGATGAAATAACTGTTTGACTCAGAGAGTATCCAACCTACTGAATTCAAAGATCATGGCATTTCTAAATCATAATCATATATAAAGGTGGAATAAATCTTTGTTGTGGTTTTGAAGAAATAAATAACAAAACGTAGAATTATCTGTGGATATTCGTAATCGAAACTCTCCTCGTCTGAAATCGATGTAGGCTAATATTTTAAATAGGGGCAGATGTGTAACTTCCCTCAGACGTGACACAACCGCCCTACCTGTCAGCCCTGTTCCTACACCGTGGGCGCCAACCGTGGGTGGCAAAACACCCTCTCCTCGCCCGAAATAGTTACCGGCAAATATTTGGGAGATGCGAGATTACTGTCCTATCCCCAACCGATGCGATGTCCGAAATTTTAAACGGGGGATAAGTTCGTAACTTTCCCACATTTCAGAGAAGCGCGTCCCAAAGTTTGAGATCCCCCCTCCCCTCCATTTCCCCATTCATACACCGTCGGCGGCACGACAACCTCCGCACTGCGGCCAGCCTCCTCCGTCCGCCACCCCATCCTCCACCTTGCCAGAGCCGCTACCCCTACCCCGTCGTCCACTTCAAGAGATGGACGTCTCTCATCCACGGCGCTGGACGAGGATCCTTTCATCGCCTCCTCTCGCTTCATCGGCGCCGTCGTCCACCTTGCCGTTGCTGCTCCTATGACCGCCTCGTCCACGGCAACAGGATATATCCCCTGACCCAGCCGTCTGCCGTCTAAAGTCTTCTTCCCCGCCGCCGACAGCCATCGCACCCACAGCACCCTCAACGTATCAGCATAGGCCTACACGGTGTCGCAAGAGAGGTGGTACTCTTCCATATGTGCTTAAGTTATTGATCTCACCCGGAAAATAGATCGTAATTTGTTTACTGTACTTTTCTTGTTCGTACCAAATCGTAGTGGCTAGTTGAAAGCAAACATTGGTTGTGAAGTAGCTTTGTTCGGTTTCCAACTTCAGATCCGCCATGGCACGGGCACTATACTCGTAAAGCTTATGGTTTCCCCCCTTTATATTCACTACCATCATCGTAGGTGCTTCGTGTCGTGCTAGCACTGCTCCTCAAGACCTCAACCCAAAGCTTACATGTTAAAATACGAATCTGATATGATGCTCATATCACTAAAACAGAGAACGTTTAATTGGTCACCTAATGTTCCTATATTCGTTTCGAAAATCATGTGCACCACCCACTGGTCCAGCTAGTTCCACTTTCCTGATTTTTCTCTTGATGCTTAGGGTTTTCCCCTTTTATCTACTCTACTATGATTTGCGTAGGTGCTTTCTGTCGTACTAGCATTACTCCACCCTTCAAGCTAAACAACACAACACTCAAAATTCGGAAGCTTAGTTGTTCAAATATTAGTTAACTGACACATTTAATTGGTTAGCTAAAGGTCCCACTTGAGTTTCCAAATGCATGTCACGACATATAGAGAGACAGCATAATTGCATTTCTTTGTCACTTGTTGACCGTACTTTCTTGTCCATACCAAATCTTAGTTTTTATTTCAAAGCAAGCATTGGTTGCTAACTACCCTTTGTGCGGTTTGCAGCTTCAGATCTACCATCCCACTGCCACGGTCAACACTGTACTCATCATGCTTATGGTTTCCCCATTTTATGATGACCACAATCAGCCTACGTGGTTCATGACGTAATAGCACTGCTCCAGCCATCAAGCTAAACAAGCTTAGTTGTACAAATTCATATATGATATTATTGCTGATATTAGTAAAACTAACAGATGTTTAATTGGTTAGCTAAATGTTCCTACTTTAGTTTTGAAATGCATGTGAGCCACATATGAAGAGACCGGAAATAATAGTATTTCTCTGTGTGCTCTGGTTCATCATGGGTGGCCAACCGACATTGTATTGAAAGACTTGTAATATCTTCAATCTGCTTGCTCTTCTGCTCTTCTTTAAGATGATACTCTTCTCTTGCGGTCGACTGGTCAGGTCGAGTTGTTCTCCCTTAGTATATTTTAAATCTGCCAGGTCAGGTCGACTTGTTCTTCTTTACTATATGTTGAAGCTGTCATCTGCGAAGTGTCATCACTTCTGGAGCTCTCGTATTTTGAGTAGTAGGCCACATTATATTAATGCACACAACAAATTACAGCATGCATGGCATCTCTTAAAAGAATTGCAGAGATAGCACAAAGGGCTTTATAAGGAGGCAATATTGGATTAGAATCACTTCTGCATTACAAAGAAAATCTCACTTGTTTTTATGTTTTCATGCATGTCAGATATTGAACATTATCAAAATGAATATGAGAATGGGCGCACGAGAGGAATATTGTGGAACAATCCACTGGCTAACAAACTTGCCATGGTGGAGGATGGCCTATCTTATTCACCCATCAAGGTGCTTGCTCTAACTTTGCAAAGTTGTATTGGTCGCACATATTTTGCATCTGACCTCTTGCATTACTTCTACTTTGTTACACCATCTGCTTACTTTAAGCATCATATATGAGTATATGCATACCTATCTATTTTCTGTACCTATTCCATGTGTTGTCACACTATGTTTTCCAGTCAAATGTTGTTCTTTCGTAATAGATGTCCAAAAGGAAGATGGTGAGTGCAGATCCTCAAGGAGTATAAACTAGGTATTTGGAAAAGGTAGTGATACATGTTAAATCAGATAGATCAGCAGCCACATAAAACACATGCCCAACTGTACCACACTTTACCCCTACTCCAGTGGCCAAACACCTATTAGAACTGCTGGGAGCCCAGCATCAGGTACTGTCTATGATATCAATTCAAAATTTGAACTCCTAAATTTCTGGTTGTGCCTTACCTTCTCTCTTGTATGAAAACTAATTTCAGATGAATCTCCTTGCTCAAAGGATCATACGATCTCAAAACAATATTGGGCTCTGCATTGCTCTTGTTAGTACCTCTCTCCCTTTTGCCTTGTAACGTTGTACTTAATTAATTGCTATTTGATTATGTATCATCAGTCTGCACCTGAGCTTCATTATCCTCTGTTTCTTCCAATATTATTTGATCTATATTTACTCTTTGCAAAGCGTAGAATAATGGCAACGCTTATAAAGAATTTTCTTTGGGTAATTTATTGAATTATCCTTCCATCAACATGGAGAAGGGCTTTGTCCAGCCCGTGTTAACATGTAATGTAAGTTCATCCTTCTCAAGCCTTCAAACTTTGTTCCAGTATAGATTTGGATAGGCATCATTTCCTCCACTGTTGTTTGCTTTGCTATTTACATCTAATTGGATGTTTGCAACAACTACCGGTTTCAAATTGTAGTTGTAAAAACATGTTCCTTATGCAGAACAGATCCATTTATTTGCTGATATAATTGTGAAACCTATTACGTGTCTCCTTGTTTCTCTTGCAGAGTCGTATCTCTTATGCCAGGCAGAACTTTAGGGAAGATAGTGAGCCAAACCATCTCGAGGACAGCGAGATGACCCCAAGGTCCTGTCTTGATGAAGATAGTGAGTTGAAGCTACTCGCCAGCAGGTGTGAGACAAACTCTATGCAGTCGTTGCCTCAATTAGTTCGACTTCTTCAGTCTCAACATAAAGCGGAAAGGCTTGCTTCAGCTCAGCTCCAACTTCAAGTCAAAGATGCAATGAAGATGTCAGAGGATTGCCGTGCGCACCATCATGCCATAAATCTAGTGTTGATGCATCTATCGTTGACACAACTGAGGTCTACTCAGCTTCTTTGGCTGTTTGGGGGGCCCGACCTGGCCAGGCCTAGTGCCTTCTGAAGTGCTCTTAGTTTTGTATATTCTTTTGTCGGCGCGTTTATTTGCACTGGTGGCGAACTTTGATGCCCAGTGGATGTAATATGTGTGATAGCCGTGATAGCCTAGCGTAAGTTGCTTGCTTATTTATTTCCTTGTTGTCTTCTTTATTTGTTTGCTTGTAGTCATTGCAGTTCTTTTTCTGCGGTTTGCTAGTGGCTGCAATAACCTATTTTTTAAAACTAGGCCATGATAACCATGTGCTAATATTTACTGTAGTGACACTGGGCCTCCTATGGGCCATAGAAATAGTGGGCGTTCTATGGGCCGTAGAAACAATGGGCCTTCTATGGGCCGTATCATCAATGGGCCTTATACGGGCCGTATGATCGATTGGCCAAACATGGGCCAATAACAGGCCGCATTATGGCCGTAAACGGGCTAGAGTTGGAATCATCCGTTCATGGGCCGACCATAACGGGCCATCGTTAATAGGTCGTATTTGATGACGCTATGAAAATGGCTCAACGTATTAACGGACCACAAACGGGACGACTGTAACCACGGGCTGAATTTGGCCCACAAGCAGAAGATGACAGTAACGGGTCGTAAGTAAACAAATGCTAGAAATGAGCCCAAGAATAAATGGGCTCTTAGAAGGCCGAAAGATAACATGGGCTGGAAACGGCCAACGGAATAACGGGCCATTAATGGGTATAAAGTGATACATTGTTCATTACGCGCCAGTTTCACCACGGGCCGTTAATGGGTGTAAAGTGATACACTGTTCATTACGGGCCAGTTTCACCGTGGGTCGTTAATGGGCCAAGAGTTACAAAGGGCCTCATATCGGCCGAAAGACGTCATGGGCCATACATGGGCCAAAAGTGAAAACGGGCTGGAATCATATTGGATGGTCCAGATGACGCTACTGGGCCTAATTTGGATAGGGCGTAACGGGCCTTGGGTTAGCGGGCTGTAAATGGGCTATATGTGAACAGGCCGTTAACAGGCTTTCCATGGGCCGGCCCGCCACCTTTTGACCAAGTCAAACGGGCCGGCCTTTTCACAGGAATGGGCCTCTGTTGGGCCGTGCCACGTGCCGACATATCATAGGCGCCTTCTGTCCAATGAGTGGATGACATCTGTCCCAACGATGAGCCCACACGTGTTTCCTCCAGCCAATGATGATTTTACACGTGGAAAATCCCCATTGGTCGGGGCTGTTAACGGGTTATCGGATCCAAAATCAGACCCGATAGCTTAACGACGTTCCGTTACGGTGGATGCCATGTGTCAGTCACCCTTGACGAAAGCACTTCTGTGACGCGTGATTTATCGTCATGGAAGTGGACACTTCCGTGATGATAATTTTGGTAATGTCATGGAACACTTCTACGACAGCACATGTATGACTATCTTGATTCTATCATAAAATCGTCATGGATGTACATGCATGACAAAAGACGCGACCTACTGTAACAAACACGTATCATCACGGAAGTGTATTTTTTTGTAGTGAAGTATTTCGCCATAGATGAGTAAGTACCTCATTCTTGCAATTCCTCAACCGCTACTCCCTTTCCTGACTATGGCTTTTCAGGATCCCTCCTGGCAAGCATGCAGAGTCTCCCAAGAAGCAACTTCCTCCGGCTTCGCCTTCCTCGCCGGCCTTGAGCGTCCCGAGCTCGTGTGCTGCCCCTGACGCGGGCTCAGCCGGAGAAGCAAGCCGGCCCGCAGGGTGTCTAGAGCCTGTGCCCTTGCCGCCTTTCCTTCGTGACCTCGCCTGGGGCGTGACCAGCTTGCCTAGGGCTCCTCCTCTGATCGTGGACGGCGAGTGGTTGGCGTCGGTCCTTGGCTCTTCTTCTGGGGATGGACTTGCGCCAGTTCGGGTCCCTTGCGGAGCCCGTCCGGCAATCGTGGGGGTGCCAGCCCCCATCCCCCTGCCAAGAGGGGGCAAACCGCTTCTGGGCCCGCCGCCAGAGCCGGCGGCGGAGGACGACATCGACGATGTGCTTAGGCGAGCGCGGGAGCGAAGCGTCGTTCGCCAAGAGTTCCTGCGGAAGGCGATGGACGCGATGGGCCAGCTTGGTGGAGAGCTTGCGGATGTGGACGCGTGTCTTGAGGCTGAGGGCCTACGGCTGACTGGGGAGCAACAAAAGCTGAAGGTTGCAGTCAATCTCATGCGCTATCAGCGCCAAGCTTGACAACATGAAGGCCGAGGCATCCCTTGCGGCCTCGTGAAAGGCATGCTCCTGAGCTTTGGAGGAGGCTCGGGAAGTAGATCATCGCCGTGAGATCATGGAGAAGCGCGCGTGGGAGCTCCAAGCCTGGAACGCTTCCTTGGAGCAGCAAGTGGAGCTGCCTAGGCCGCCCTTGCGTCGCTGAAGGGGACGCCTGTCGAAGAGGAGGAGCTCCAGAGGCGTGAGGAAGCGCTGATGCTGGAGGCCGCCGAGCGCAATCTTGACCTTGAGCGGTTGGAGACGAGGGAGCGCCAGGTTGCCTAGGCGGAGGACAATGTCGGTGCGTGAGAGGCTCGAATCCAAGAAGAGGTCGACCGCCGCGTTGCGGAAGTTCGCGCAGATCTTGTGCGTGAGTACGACCAGAGGCTGGAGCTGATCGAAGTCGAGGCTGCGGCAGGACCGCCGCTCTCAGGTCCAAGCTGACTGAAGCGGTGCAGCGCGTGGAGGCCGCCGCAGCCACCCTGGTCTTGGCGCAGACTGAGTTGGCCTCCACCTGTGCCGGGCTGCTTTTTCTTTAACAGTGGATTGATGACGCCGAGTCTGTTGCGCGGTAGAACAGAGAAGAAATCCTTCAACGGCAGACGCTGGAGCACATGCATGGTCCCATGCTCCAGCAACTCAGGAACAGGGCCAACACGGGCCTGGTCAATATCTGCGAGGCGGACGCCCCGCATCCTCAAGTGACCAACTATGCCAGTCGTCTTCAATTCTTCACCGACGTGGTGACGCACCTGGAGAACCGCTCCGAGAGAGCTCGCCAGCTTGTCGAGGAGAGGAGCCGCAACCTGCTCGGGCGTGCATTCTCCCGCATCTTCAGCCACCTTCAGAACACTGATCCCCACTTCGACTTCGATGCCATCATCGCCCCAGTGCCCAAGGCCATCCGAGGCAACCTGGCGTGGTGGGTAGAGGACAACGTGGATGCGCTTGTTAGGGCCTTCGCTTCTGACAACGACGGGGTGATAGTTGCTGCGGATGGAGGCGATGTGGTCAATGGCAGTGAAGACGGCACCAATGATGGCAATGGTGATGCCAATGACAACGACAGCGACGCCAGTGATGCCTCTGGAGGCGACCAAGAGGGTGCGGTTAGCGATATGTCTGTCTGATCCTGTGTTCCCTTGCTGCTTATCCCACACACACAAAACTCGGGCGCGACCTTGAAGGTTGTAAGAGCATTTTCGGAGGGGAATCCCCTCATGTAAAAAGATTGTTGTCCTCATGCTTTTAGGAGCGATGCTGAATGTGCGCTTGCATGATATTACGGGCCCTGCGATGAGTTAGTTGCTGTGGTTTACCTTTAGCCCGGACAAGCTTTGAATAGGCTTGCGGGGCCATGAACCTTCAAGGGCCCTCTAAGGGACCTGCTGATGTGGTGAGGGCCTCGCGAGAGCGAGTTCCGGCCACGGGATGGCATGCGCGCGTGTGCTTAGCCCAGCCCTGCCCGCGAGAGGCTCGCGAGGGGGAGGCAGTTAGTGCAAATTCCATACTAGGGCAGTAACCAGAACACAAGAAATCACACGAACAAGACAAGACACCCCCCCCCCCGCATACACAAATGCAAATTCAATTTCAACTTAAATCCGAAGCAAGGAAGCTCGACCACTGAAAGGGAGGCAAAAAAGCAAAAGGCATCGTCCAACACCTAGTCTAGTCTTCGACGTCTTCTCACCAGCGCGGAGCTAAGTGCTGCAACTGGGCATGGGAGGGAGCCCCCGAGGCCCAAGGGCGGCTCTCCGGAGACTCCGGGGCGTGTACAACCCCAACTCATTATTACATGAGAGTGTCATGGGCGGCGAGCTTCACAGGCACTGGGCCTTCTTCACAGGTACCGGCCTTGATTCATATCGCCAGACGAGGGGCCTGCCTTGCGCCACCCTCGACCACCATTGACGGCGGCCGAAGACCAAGGACGATGCCAATGGGGCAAAGGGGACACCAGTGTCGGATTTCGGGTTCCGGCAGATTCCGGCACACCCCTACCTGGCGCGCCAAATGTCGGATTTCGGGTTCCGGTAGACCCTTGAGGTTTGAACACTGGGGTGCGCACGGAGATCACACCCTCAGCCTACCCATGTTTCACCGCCTCGCTAGGATCTAAACTACACGAAGAACAACACAAGGGACACAAGATTTATACTGGTTCAGGCCACCATTGTGGTGTAATACCCTACTCCAGTTTGTGGTGTGTGGATTGCCTCTGGGGCTGATGAGGAACAGTACAAGGGAAGAATAGCCTCGCGAGGGTCTGTTCTTGGTGGGTGCGATGAACTACTAGGGGAGTTCAGTCGCCTCTCTCTCTCTCTTTGTCTTGGGTGTCGATCTGATCGGGTCCAGATGCCCTACCCTGTGGGTGGCTAGTCCTATTTATAGGCGAAGGCCCCGGGCCTCTTCCCAAATATTGAGCGGAAAGGGCGCCAACAATTGGCCATTTTGAAGGGGAACATCTAGTACACTTATCTTGACTAAAGTTGGTCCTCGCCTGCAAAAGACCCTGACGACGACGCCGGCTTGGGCTCCACGATGACCTCCGTTCTGCCGTCCTGCTGGTCTTGGTCTTGTTGCATCGAAATGGTTGCCTTTGCTTGATACCCTTGCCCACGCTTGCCACCTTTGCACCAAAGGGGAAACAAGGACTCTGCACGGGCCGGCGCCCGCCTGGCCTTAGTCGTCATGGCTTGCGTCACGGGCACCTCGTGAGGTACCCTGCCTTGATCTCTTCGCCTCCTCATGAGCCAGCCTGACGAGGCCGTGCCTGAGGAAGCCTCCTATCGTCCGCCCCGCGAGGCTTGGCCCCTCGCGAGGGTCTTGAGCATGTGTTGATGAAGATAGGCCGTACTGGGCCACTCCTTGAGCCACGCCGCAGGCCGCAGGCAGGAAAGTCTGGGTACCCCCGTTCCCAGAACGCCGACAGTAGCCCCCGGGCCTAAGGTGTGCTTGGACTTGGCTTACCAGAGAAGCGAAGAGGCAAGTGCGAAGCGCCGCGGGCCCCAATAGCATGCGGCCTTGGGTGCTGCAGGGTGGTTGATTGGACATGGGCGTCCTGGCTCCCCCACGACGCCTTGGCAACTGCATGATTTGATAACTCCCTGCATGCAAAACGGGTCATAATTACCTGTGATCGTGGAGGTCGACGGTTGGCCTCCCTCGACTATATGTATAGAACGGCGCGAGCCCTTCCAATCCATCTCTTCCCGCTACTCTTCGTCTTCCTCTTCGTCCTTGCTCCTCCCTTTGCCAATGGCGCCAATCCATCGGTTTTCTGCCGAAGAGAAAGGGAAGGCCCCCCGAGAGAGTCCTGTCCCGCTTCCTCCGAAGAAACGACTCGTCTCCTACCATGGGGAAGGAGGTGGATGGCAGGAGGTGTCGAGGCCATGGTTTGAGTGGCCGCCGCCGGGATTCCTTCTGCCCTTGTATGCCCGGATCGAGGGCCCTGAAGATGCCGGCGCCGAGCAGCATCGCCAGAGGCGCCGGTGCCGCCGGCGGATCACGGCGGTGCGCGTTGTTCCTCTTGGAGTTCACGCCATGGGCTCTGCTCACGAGCTCGTGCTTCACACCGCCACGCCTCCTCGGTCCTGGATTCACCTTCCTCCTTCCTTCGCCTTCGAGATCCGGCCGATGGGGCCTATCGAGCTTTGGCTGCAGCATGCTGGCTGTAGTGCCCCTGCGACCGAAGCGGAGGTTGAGGTCGCCGCTCTGGGAAGGGTCTACCTGACCCGAGGCTGGGGCGAGATCGCCCGGGTCGGCAGGACGGGTGGTGCCCTCGCAATCCACCTCGAGTACGATGGCGCCTCCCTGATGTTCTTCAAGGTCTTCGACGCGGAGGGTCGCCGGCTGGAGTGCTGCCCTGAGAAAGGCGGTCAGGATCCTACTGCGGCCAGGACTAGGCTCGCCAACCGCTTCCCCAGCAGCTCCTCTGGTAGCGGAGGTGTCGGAGGATCCAGCGACTCCGCCGAGCTCCTCGCGACCCCGGAGATGAGCGACGACAGCTACGAGCCCCTGAGCTTGCGTTGCTCCCGGAGCAGGGCGGGCTTGTCGGGCCGCCGTGGCCATTGATCTGTATGGGGTTGGCGCTGGTGGCTGACGGCCCACTGTTGATGATGGCGTCTCTTGCGGAGGCGCGCGTAGTTAGCACTCTTTAGGATTGGCTCCTTTTGTTCCCTGCGAGGAATCGAAGAACACACCCCGTGGGGGTTTGTAAGGTGCTTGTAGTCCCATTTGTTAATATGATCCTTGTCGTGAAGTGGTGAGGGGTGCTCGTCCCGTCTTAGCTTAGTTCCTCCTTTCGAACCTCGGGAGGACTTGACGCTCTGCACTGGCAGGTCCCTGTCCCAAGGCAGGCTTCAGCCGTCGCTAGTATGCCAGGTCGCGATGCCGTGGTCAAGGCCAGGAGGTGAGCGGCCCGGGGTCCTGTAAGAGCCCCTGAGTCACGATGCTTAGGAGGTCCCCTTTAGCGCTCAAGAAGCCATCGCTCGGTGAGAAAGGAGTGCGACGTCGCCAAAAACAGAACTCAATTGGGTGCGTGCTCGGCGCTGTGACAGCTAGTGATTCCGGAGGATGACTTATCTCGGGGGTCAGAAAACCGCTCCCTGGCGCGGCACCGGGCCCGTGTGTTGGCAGCCGAGGAGTTGCCTGGCGAGGTCCCCCTCGTGCCTCTTCCCCCTCATCTTTGCTCCCCTTCGTGCTCTACGTCATCAGGTCCCGGCCCTCAAGCGGGCTCAGTCGTCGCTGGTATGCCAGGTCATGATGCCGTGGACAAGGCCAGAGGGTGAGGGCTGGAGAGCCGGTAAGAGCCCATGAGTCGCGATGCTCAGGTACCCCCCCTATAACGTGCAAGCGGTTCGCGTTGACAAGGGCGAAGGAGACGCCGCGGAGGTCGCACCGGACACTGCTCCTTAAAATGATCCTGCGAGTTCATCATGAGAAAAACGAGGGTTTGTTGTTACAACTGCCGGCCAGCTGTTGGTTGCTCTAGGAGGGTGACGAGGCACCGAAGGCTTGGTGAGGTGGCGCCCTGCGGGCTTGCCGCGGCCAGAGCTCAGCCATCCAAGTTTGTCGATGTTTCCGGGACGGGCCCATGTGCAAGCGTCGTGCCATGAGGGAGCAACTCCACCAGTTGGTGTCAATCGAGCGGGCGATTAGGTCAAGCACGTTAGCCATGAAGAAGCAAATCCATTTAGATAGGCGCAGAAAGAAACGATCACCGCTGGGTCGGGCCCGAGCGACTTTGGGGATAATGCAGCCCGAGGGGCGCCCCCGATAAAGTAAGCTGAAAACATGAACTAAAAGGGGATACACGCTGCAGGGACGGACCCACGGGGCCTGGGAATGATGCTTCCCTGGGGGGGCGCTCCCAGCTGAAAATGAAACTCGAAGGATGTCACCTGATGATGCCGAAGATGGAGGGATGCTGAAGTAGCGGACGGCGTGCGCTGCGGGAGACGATCTTCACGAGCCCCCCAGGCCCAGGGGCCTCGGGAGGCTCCGGAGGTGCTGGCGGCTCCTCGCGAACCATCTCCATCTCCGCCAGGACTGCGGAATGCCTAACCGCCTGAGCCTCCAAGATGCTCCTCATGAGGCGCTGACGCGCCGTAGCCGCGTTCGGCAGGCCGTAAGGATGCGAACATAGCTGTGAGGTGGGCCTTCGCAGCGCCCCATGCGTGAGGGCCAGAGGCGCTCCTGAGAGGCGGCTCGGTTCAGCCCCTGGTATGTCGATGCAGACGCGCAACCCACCATCCTCGCCTGGATGGGGGGCCACGGCGGGCAAGCGGCGGATGCCACTCATGACTCTTGACTCCTGCAACTCTTGAATGATCTCGATGATGAATTCCTGAGGGTTTGGCCCTCCTTGCCTTGCTTCCTCCTGAGGGAAACGTGCGTTGAAGCACGCCTCCGAGTGGTGCCCGAGCGCCTCCCTCGTAATCTTAGCAAAGTCGATGGCCCTCCAGAGGAGAGCCCCCGAGCCCTGCTCAAGGAGGGCGCTGGGTGCGCCTTCCTATGCGACAGAAGGAGGTGCCCCCTGAACGGGTGCGGACCCTGAGGGGCCTGCCTCCCGAGGGGTCGGGCCAGGCGATGTCTTCTTCTTCTTAGGAGCAGCCTCGGGAGGCCTCCCGTTCCTGTGATCTGGGTCTTCAATTGATGCGGCTTGGAAGGCACGTTCCAGGGAACACACAGCGTCTCTCTCTTCACAAGGCACAGTGATGACTCCGCCGCTTCCTGGCATCTTGAGGACATTGTAGCCGTGATGGGTCACGGCCATGAACTTGGCCAGGGCTGGGTACCCGAGGATGGCGTTGTACGGCAGGCGGATGTGAGCGACGTCGAAGTCAATGAGCTCCGTGCGGTAGTTGTTGCGGTTCCCGAAGGTAACAGGAAGGCGGACCTGCCCTATTGGAACCGTGGAACCATCGGTGACCCCTGAGAAAGGCTTGGTTGGCTGCAGCTGATTGTATGGCACTTGGAGATTGTTGAACGTTTTGACGGATAGGACATTGAGCCCTGCTCCGCCATCAATGAGGGTCCTGGTGACTTGCACGTTGCTGATGATTGGGGAACAAAGCATCGGGAGGACTCCTGCTGTGGCCGCGCACTTGAGCTGGTCCGCTGAGCTGAACGTGATAGCGCACGATGACCACCTGAGAGGGCGTGTGGCCTCAAGCTTGGGGAGGACTGCATTCACTTCACGGGCAAACTGCATGAAGATGCGCTGAGAGGCCGGGGCTTGTGCGCTGCCCAAGATGCAGGTGATTGCGCGCAGCTCCTGGAAGCCTCCAGCCCCCTCGTCCTGGTGATGGTCTTCATTCCTCCTTGGCTGTGGTGGCAGAGGAGGGAGGCCCGCATTGCCTTGTGGGCGATCCTTGCGAGGCTGATCTCTACAACCCCCCTCGCGAGGTGGGTCCCTCCAACCTCCCTCACGAGGCTGGTCCTGCCAGCGGTCCTCGCGAGGTCAGTCGCACCACCCTTAGCAAGGGCCACGGTCTTCCCATCGTCCTCCGCCTCTTCCTCCTCCTCGGCCATAGCCCCTGTCGCTGCGCTCGGGGCGTCGGCCGGCACGCACGTCTCGCACGGCTCTGAGCTCTTGGCATTCGTTGGTGTTGTGGGTGTGGAGGTCGTGGTACACGCAGTACCGGCTGCCCTTGGATGACTCAGGCTGATCCCTGCCTTGCTTGGTGTCTGGCTCTGCTGCAAGCACGGCAGCCCCCTTGCGCTTCACGTCCTTGGTCTTGGGCTTCTTCTCTTCTGGGTCAGCAGCTGGCAGCTCGAGGAGGGACACGCGCCCTTCCTCAGCCCTGGTGCACTTTGTCGCCAGATTGAACAGCTCCAGGGAAGTGCACAGGTCTTCATGGATCGCGAGCTCCTCCTTCATCTTGATGTCACGGACGCTGTCGGAGAAGGCTGAGATGATGGCCTCCTCAGACACCTTGGGGATCTTAAGGCGAGCGTTGTTGAAGCGCTGGATGAACTTCTGCAGGGTCTCCCCCGGCTGCTACTTGATGCGGCACAAGTCGCTCATGGCCGGGGGCCGGTCGCGAGTACCTTGGAAGTTGGTGATGAATCGGGTGCGCATATCGTCCCAGGAGGATATCGTGCCAGGAGCCAGGTTCAGGAGCCAGGTGCGGGCGCCGTCTTTGAGCGCCATGGGGAACCAGTTCGCCATGACCTTCTCATCTCCGTTGGCGGCTTTGATGCCCAGCTCGTAGAGCCGGAGGAACTTAGCAGGGTCAGCCGTGCCGTCGTAGAGCGGGGGCAGGTCTAGCTTGAACTTGCCCGGCCAGGCCACGCTGCGCAGCTCGGCGGAGAAGGCACGACAGCCTGCAGTGGCCGCGGGAGCCCTTTGGTGACGGAGAGCTTGATCTTGCAGGTCTTTGTGCGCTGCGGCGAGGTGTAGCGCGGGGTCTTGATGCGCCGGAGCAGGTACACGCTCATGCCGAGCCGGTGCGGGGAGCACGCGGGCGGCTTCCTGGGGACGAGGGATCTCTTGGCAGCTCTTCTCTTGCTGTGCTGGAGCCGGACGGAGTGGGTTCCGCCCAGGGGCCATGCGCCTTGGAGCCAAGGCGCCTTCTTGAGGGGGAGGCGGCTGAGGCGCCCCCGGAGCTTCATCGCCCGCGTAGGGCGGTGCGCGGTGCAAAGAGAGGGACGACGCAGGGGAGCCCCCAGCGGCGCTGACGAGCTCGGTGATGCGGGCGAGCCACTCGTCGTAGAGGTCGTCGACGGGATGGTAGTGCAGGAGCTCCCGCGCTAGGAGCAGCGCGGTGTGCGCGTCCGCAGGGGCGCGACGGGCGTGGAACGAGGAGCCGACCGGAGCCAGTGACGTAGTGGCGGTGCGGCCTTCTCGCCGCACGGATGGATGCAGGGACGACGCCTGCTGCTCGTTCCCCGCCGGGCCGGTGGCGGCGTTGATGGCAGGCGACGGGGAATGGCAGGGACGCCCGCCGACGGGGGCCGTCTGGGCGACGCGAGCGGCGAGAGCGGCCCGGCGCTCGGCGCGGGCGTGACGTGCGTCTAACATGGATGGGACGGGCGGTGAAAACATGAGGCGACGGAAGGCAGATTCCGGCACACCCCTACCTGGCGCGCCAAATGTCGGATTTCGGGTTCCGGTAGACCCTTGAGGTTCGAACACTGGGGTGCGCACGGAGATCACACCCTCAGCCTACCCATGTTTCACCGCCTCGCTAGGATCTAAACTACACGAAGAACAACACAAGGGACACAAGATTTATACTGGTTCAGGACACCATTGTGGTGTAATACCCTACTCCGGTTTGTGGTGTGTGGATTGCCTCTGGGGCTGATGAGGAACAGTACAAGGGAAAAACAACCTCGCGAGGGTGTGTTCTTGGTGGGTGTGATGAACTGCTAGTGGAGTTCAGTCGCCTCTCTCTCTCTTTGTCTTGGGTGTCGATCTGATCGGGTCCAGATGCCCTACCCTGTGGGTGGCTAGTCCTATTTATAGGCGAAGGCCCTGGGCCTCTTCCCAAATATTGAGCGAGAAGGGCGCCAACAATTGGCCATTTTGAAGGGGAACATCTAGTACACTTATCCTGACTAAAGTTGGTCCTCGCCTGCAAAGACCCTGACGATGACGCTGGCTTGGGCTCCACGATGACCTCCGTTCTACCGTCCTGCTGGTCTTGGTCTTGTTGCACTGAAATGGTTGCCTTTGCTTGATACCCTTGCCTACGCTTGCCCCCTTTGCACCAAAGGGGAAACAAGGACTCTGCACGGGCCGGCGCCCGCCTGGCCTTGGTCGTCATGGCTTGCGTCATGGGCACCTCGTGAGGTACCCCGCCTTGATCTCTCCGCCTCCTCGTGAGCCAGCCTGATGAGGCCGTGCCTGAGGAAGCCTCCTGTTGTCCGCCCCGTGAGGCTTGGCCCCTCGCGAGGGTCTTGAGCATGTGTTGATGAAGATGGGCTGTACTGGACCACTCCTTGAGCCACGCCGCAAGCCACAGGCAGGCAAGTCTGGGTACCCCCATTCCCAGAACACCGACAACCAGCGGTTCCCTCGGTGACCATGGCTCCTCTGCCGGGGGCAGGCTTTGCAGCACCTCCCCGGCAGAGGGCCTACCTCCAAGAAACGCCTTGCTCCGTGCGCTGCGGGGAGGGGCCTGGCTCCCGGCCCCTCTCCTGCAGCCCCAGTGCGCCCCTCCTGGCGGAAGGGAGGCCGCTGAGCTCGGACAGCATTCCGCTGCAGTGACCTGAACTTCCTGCGGCCGATGGTTAGCATAAGCTTTCTCCTGAGGAATTAGCGGTACCCAATAGCTGCTTCTGCCAGCGCGATTGGTCTTCCTTGGGGCTCCTGAAAAGGCTCGGCTTCCGGCGTCTCTTCCTCCCAGCCTGACCCGAGAAATGAGCCAGGGTCGTCTTCCAGCGCGTACTCCCGATCCACCATGTGGGGCACGTAAGCCTCCAAGGTCACCGCCCCGAAGACTTCGCCGTAGTGCCCCACGCTCCATGTGGCCTGGCCTAGCGCGCCTTCTTGGGGATGCTAGGGCGGAGGCCCGCCCGGGCTGTAGGCGGCGATGCGCATGCCCTCACTCACGGGGGGTGGTGCTGGTGTAGCCTGACGCCCGGCGCCGATGGTTGAGCTGGTGTCGATGAAGCCTTGGGGCGCGCCCGAGGGCGCACGAGCGCGGATGGGCCCGCCGCATGATCCGACCGGGGCCTGGGGCAGAAGCTAGACACAGAAGGGAGGCACCCCCGAAGCCGCGACATCCAGGAACTCGGCAACGCCTCCAGTAGCACGTCTCGGCCGCTCTCCTACAACCTGCACCGCAGCAGCTCCCGAGCCACAGTGAGCGCGGCCCTCATGTTCGCTTGTTCCCGTTGGGTGTGCGGCGCCATGGCTGTAGCGTGGTTTGAGGCCCTTGCGGCTGATCGCACCTGCCGCGGAGTGAGGGCAGGCAGTGCTTGACCGCGTCATGCCGCCAGCGGTCGGCGTTGGTCGTCGGGTCGCCGAACATGGATGCTACGAAGCAGTGGAACACAGATTGGCGGAAAGAAGATTTCGGTGCACCCCTACCTGGCGCACCAAATGTCGGATCTCGGGTTTCGGCAAAACCCTTAAGGTTTGAACTCTGGGGTGCGCACGAAGATCTTCTCCCTACCGAAACACGCCCAGAACCTCGCCGCGATTCTAAGCCAGCACGATGAACAACACAAGAGACATGAGGTTTATACTAGTTCGGGCAAC
The DNA here is from genome assembly GCF_002162155.2 of Triticum dicoccoides. Classification (NCBI taxonomy): domain Eukaryota; kingdom Viridiplantae; phylum Streptophyta; class Magnoliopsida; order Poales; family Poaceae; genus Triticum; species Triticum dicoccoides. The sequence goes on along the minus strand of NC_041389.1, from coordinate 220,571,486 downwards.
CATTGTGGTGTAATACCCTAATCCAGTGTGTGGTGTGGTGGATTGCCTCTTGGGCTGATGATGAACAGTATAGAGGAAGAACAGCCTCACGAGAGGTGTTCTTGTGGTGGAGTGTAGATGAGCTAGGCTCAGATCCGATTGTCCTCTACTGCGGTGGCTGGCCCTATTTATAGAGGCCCTGGTCCTCTTCCCAAATATTGAGCGGGAAGGGAGCCAACAACGGCCATTTTGGAAGGGGACAGCTAGTACAAGCAATCCTGACTAAAGGTGGTCTTCAACTGCAAAAGGCACTGGTGATGACACCGTCTTGGGCTCCACGGTGACCTCCGTCCTGCCGTCCTGCTGGTCTTGGTCTCGTTGCATCGATATGGAAACCTCTGCCTGATGCCTCGGTACTCCGCGCCTGCGCTTGCTCCCTTTGCAACAAAGAGGAAACGAGGACGCTGCGCAGGCTGGCTCCCGCTTGGCGCCCGCCATGTCTTGTTCGTCATGGCTTGCGTCACGAGCACCTCGTGAGGCACCCCTTGCCTTGATCTCTCCGCCTCCTCGCGAGCCTGCCTGGTGAGGCTGCCCCTGAGGAGGCCTTGTGTTGTCCGCTGAGGGAGTCCTGAATTAGGGGGTATCCGGACAACCAGACTGTGTACAACGTTCGGACTATTGAAGCGTGAAGATACAAGACTCAAGACTTCGGCCCGTGTCCGGATGGGACTCTCCTTTGCGTGGAAGGCAAGCTTGGCGATCCGGATATTATATTTCCTTCCTTGTAACCGACTCCATGTAAACCCTAGCCCTCTCTGGTGTCTATATAAACCGGAGAGGTTGGTCCTTAGAAAGCCAATCACAATTACAATCGTACCATCATAGGCTAGCTCTTAGGGTTTAGCCTCTACGATCTCGTGGTAGATCTACTCTTGTACTACCCATATCATCAATATTAATCAAGTAGTAAGTAGGGTTTTACCTCCATTGAGAGGGCCCGAACTTGGGTAAACATCTGTGTCCCTTGCTTCCTGTTACCATCAGCCTTGACGCACAGATCGGGACCCCTACCCGATAACCGCCGGTTTTGACACCGACATTGGTGCTTTCATTGATAGTTCCTCTGTGTCGTCGCTGTCAGGCTTGATGACTCCTTCAATCATCATCAACGACGTTGTCCAGGGCGAGACTTTTCATCCCGGACAGATCTTCGTGTTCGGCGGCTTCGCATTGCGGGCCAATTCGCTTGGCCACTTGGAGCAGATCGATAGCTATGCCCCCGGCCACCAGGTCAGGTTCGGAAACTTGAGCTACACGGCAGATATCTGAGGAGACTTGATCTTCAACGGATTCAGGCCAGCGCCAGGAGCGCCGAACAATCATGATGAGCACGGCTTATACCTGCTGTCAGACGCTGCTCGGGATATCACCCCGGCAGAAGCCTCGGATCTAAATCCGGGGCAGGTTGCGTTGCCTGAGGATGGAGGGCTGGACCCCGCCTCGCAGGCCATACCCTCATCGGTGATGGAGCCGAACATAGGCCTAACTTCTGGGGGATCCTGTAACTTCGGACCCCCGGATTCATATCCGGTTGTAGGTTCCAGTCCACGCGTCCCCGAGTCCGCCGAGCCTCGTTGGGCTCCGGTAATGGAGTTTACCGCAGTAGACATCTTTTAGCATTCTCCCTTCGGCGACATACTAAATTCATTTAAAATTCTCTCTTTGACAGAGAATTCCGGGCCGAACTATGTCCGGCTCGAGTGGGAAGCAGGCGACGAAGAAATTCGTTACCCACCCACCACCCACTTGATAGCCACGGTTGATGATTTAATCGACGTGCTTGACTTCGACTCCGAAGGCATCGATGGTATGGACGACGATGCACGAGAAGACTCAGAGTCTATGGGGTACCGGATTCCCGCCTCGTCACACGACATATACATGGTGGATACGCCCAAGGAAGACGACGGTGACAATCCAGAAGATAAAACCCGTGGGCAAAAACGGCACAGACGCCGTTCCAAATCCAGCAACAGTAAAAATATCAGCAAAAGCGCCAGAAGAATGGATACTTCGGTCAACCCTGAAGGCAATAACGACCAAATGGAACCAGCGATGGAGCAGGACGAACCAGGTCATGCCGAGCATAGTTCGGAGCAGACGCCCGAAGACAACGATCCAGAGGGACGAGTTCGTCAATCCGGCCCAGGACAAGAAGACAGTCCGGACGATGACGCATTCATCATTCCGGAAGAACGCGTGGAACAAGAGAACCTCCACAGAAAGCTTATGGCCACAGCAAGAAGTCTGAAGAGGCAGAAGCAACGGCTTAAAGCCGCACAGGAAATGCTCAATCGCAGATGGAATAAAGTGCTAGACACTGAAGAAAGATATGGCGACGATCGCCACACAAAGAGCTACCCAAAACGTAAGCTACTGCCAGAATTCGACGACGAGGCCATTCCACCAAAGAGTAACACGACCAGGAGACCAGACGTACCACTTCACAACCGCAATAAATCAACTACCGAAGACGCCCACGATCTACGTGAGCACCTGGATAAGAAAGCTGGCGCAGCTAGGTCCATCTACGAATCTAAAGGACACCCCCCATCGGGGGACTGTGGTCATCAAAACAATTATGACAACCAGACACCAGTTCGGAATAAACACCAAACACAACAATAGCCGACGGCATGCCACATCGCGTCTAGATACAGAGGGGCTGCTCACCCCCTGTGCTTTACTAATGAAGTACTGGACCATGAATTCCCACAGGGTTTTAAACCTATGAACATAGAGGCATACGACGGAACGACAGACCCAGGGGTCTGGATCGAGGACTTTATCCTGCACATACACATGGCTCGTGGGGATGACCTCCACGCCATCAAATACCTTCCCCTCAAACTGAAGGGACCAGCTCGGCACAGGTTGAAAAGCCTCCCCGAAAATTCAATTGGGAGCTGGGTGGAACTAGAGGACGCTTTCAGAGCCAATTTTCAAGGGACTTATGTCCGGCCTCCGGATGCTGACGATTTAAGTCACATAATCCAACAACCCGGAGAGTCCGCCTGCAAGCTTTGGAACAAATTCCTCACTAAGAAGAATCAAATTGTTGATTGTCCTGATGCCGAAGCCATATCGGCATTCAAACATAGCATCCATGACGAGTGGCTTGCCAGACACCTCGGACAAGAAAAACCTAGGACAATGTCAGCCCTAACAAGCCTTATGACCCGCTTTTGCGCGGGTGAAGATAGCTGGCTAGCCCGTAAAGGCACCAGCGACCCCAGCACATCCGACATACGGGATGGCAACGGGAAGCCACGGCGTAATAAAAACAAACGCTAAAACAAGGAAGAGAGCCCGGACAACACAATGGTTAATGCCGGATTCAGGGGCCCTCGACCTAACCAGCAAAATAAGAAATCTAAAGGCAATAAAGAGGGACCGTCCGGTCTGAACAGAGTTCTAGACAGACTATACCAAATTCATGGCACCCCTGACAAACCTGCGAACCGCACGCACACAGAGTGTTGGGTCTTCAAGCAGGCCGGCAAACTAAACGCCAAACACAAGGGAAGGGAAACACCAAGTGAAGACGAGGATGAACCTCGCCAGCCGAACACTGAGGGACAGAAAAAATTCCCGCCAAAGGTTAAAACAGTGAAGATGATCCATGCGACTCATACATGCTTGGGAAGGCACGAACGCGCCCATAAAGACACGCGAGATATAGAACCCACCGTACCCGCACCTAACTATTGGATCTCTTGTCCGATCACCTTTGATCGCCTGGACGGCCGAACTAGTACTCGGTGCGAAGGATCAAATGCCTTGGTGCTTGACCCAATAATCGACGGATACCATCTCACACATGTCCTCATGGACGGCGGCAGCAGTCTCAATTTAATATATGAGGACACTGTCCGTAGGATGGGGATAGACTCATCAAGAATCAGCAAGATTCACACCACCTTTGAAGGGGTGATACCAGGCGTTGAAGCCTACAGCAGGGGCTTCGTCATACTGGAGGTAACATTTGGCTCTCCAGGCAACTCCAGAAGCGAAGAACTAGTCTTCATCATCGCACCCTTCCAAAGCAGCTATCAAGCATTGCTTGGAAGAACGGCCTTTGCCCGCTTCAACGCATTGCCGCACTATGGCTACCTTACACTTAAGATGCCCGGTCCACGCGGCGTCATCACCGTTAGCGGAATAACAGAGCGCTCTTCGCGCGCTAAGGAATACGCGACAGCCCTAGCGGCCGGACTATAAGTGGCCTCTAACAAAAATATGATGGGTCGTTAAGACCACAGACATGGTTAGACGAGTCTGGCAGCCCATATCAAACCAAGGCACCGTATATATAATCCTATAGTGGACACCAGAGGCTAATAATAAAGCCCCACACTTGGCTCAACCTTATTGGCAGGCCAGCATCTTACTTTTTTTACTATCCATATCATACTTACGTTGCACTCTTCTATGAGTTTCCCTTTTCCGCAGACAACGTTCGCGCGATACCCTTCCAGGATGCGGCACAACGGAGACAAAGTCGCAGATGTGCAGCAGGGCCTCGTTCAACAGGTTTCTTTTTAGATTAAGCCCCTGTGTAAACCTTTTCTACTGCCTCTTGTTGTTCAACCATCCCATGGGTTCCATACCCACAGAGGATACTGCCGTTTTTGGCATTTCGCCACGACAGATTAACGCACGTACCTGGAAATACAGGGTTTATAATGAATGGGCATTCTTGAGCCCATCATCGGTTATAAAGTCCGAATACCTTCGGGAGTGTTCGGCGTCACGAGTTTGGCCTTATATGCATCAGCTCCGAATCACGTCTTTGGTCAAATGTTGGGTTTGCCTGGCTCCTGGGTTTGCCGCCTTACGTTCCGTTATTATCGGCTAAGGTGGCCAAAGGAGAACTACTGCGATTGTGCCCTGGTTATTCTGGATGAGCACCTCAGTTGAGAAAGCCAAAAACTGACTGTCATGATACAGCGAGAGACTGGTCAACCACTCCACGACTCACCAGAATCTCTAGGATTCCTCCGCATTAACAAAGGGCAATTTCCCGGCAGGGTACATACGCGCCCGTATTCAGATGCACGCGAAGGTACCAGGGGCTACATAGTGCCCCAATGTTAGAATCCCGCGGCTAAGCGAAAGTGTTACATCCATATAGTCCGGTTGCCTAGTTCGACGTGCGATCACCTCCTTACCAGACCAAGATGTTGGATAAAGAGTGATTAACAACACACACACACACACA
>NC_041389.1:220565672-220565994 GCF_002162155.2 Triticum dicoccoides | reverse complement strand
ATCTCACGCCGTATTATGGGGTATGCTTAAGCCCCTAGCGTATTGGCCGTACCAGAGTGTACGGGTGCTGGATATCATGAATGAACACACACACACACACACACACACACACACACACACACACACACATATATATATATATATATATATATATATATATATATATATATATATATATATATATATATATATATAAGAAGAATGCAATAATAGTCTTAGTGCTATGCATTGTTTATTCAAAAAGGTGCGTTAAAGCAGAATGATACAAGTAGTGCGATAAGCAAGAAGTAGGACTATTTGACATGTCCCCTCCAAGGGCAAG
>NC_041389.1:220505137-220565495 GCF_002162155.2 Triticum dicoccoides | reverse complement strand
CACAAGGGACACACTCATATTTTCAGACAAACATTATAAATATAACCTTCTAATCAAAATAAACATTGTTTTTACAATGATTTGAATCATCACTCGAATAGGAGATTCTTCGGGCACTGCACCTCTATCAGGCGGGCACCCTCTGTGACCTGCGCCAAGTAGTGCCTGGCCGGATATTGGCCCCCCACCGGATCCTGAGACGCTATCATAGTGGCATCCATATCTGTCCAATACGCTTTAACGCGGGCCAGGGCCATCCGCGCACCCTCTATGCATGCTGACCTCCTCATGGCATCGATCCGAGGCACGGACCCAAGGAACTGTTGCACCAAACCAAAGTAACTGTCCGGCTTAGGCCCCTTCGGCCATAGATGGTCTATTACAGACCGCATCGCAAGACCAGACAGCCTGTGAAGCTCCGCTAGAGCAGCCATCTTATCACTTAATGGCAGCGGGCGAGTGGGAGCATTAAACTGCGACCAGAAAAGCTTCTCCACCTCCTTCTCACCCTGATCTTTGAAGAACTCCACAGTATCAGACGTACCCTTCGCCAGGTCCGCGTAGGCGTCTGCCGAACTCCAGCGTCCATCCAGGGGAGCATACTTCGGATCGAAGTACTTCGTCCGCCGCAAATAGGAGCCCCCAGCCGTGATTTTTCCGGCCTGTTGAAGCTCCTCCCGCGCACCTCTGAGCTCGGTTCGTATTTCCTTGGAGGAATTAAGAGACTTGCTCAGGTTAGCCGATTTATCCTCATGCTCCTTTTTCAGGAGCTCATACCGGTCAGCGGCATTTTATTAACTCGATAGCCATTTCGGCTATCTTTTCCTCGCTTCGGCGATGAGCAGCCTATTCAGCTCTCAATTCCTCGGCCACCTTTAGGGCAGCCGCATTGCTCACCCGAGCATGTTCCTTGGCTAGAGCAAGTTCTGCCCTCAGGGCCTCCATGGCAACAGCACTATCTGCAGTCCGAACATATTACATTACTATGTGCCACCTTAATATTTTCCTATGCAATGGAAAGACAGGACACATACCTTTTGATTTATCCAGCCGCCCATTCATTAGAGTGATATCGACATCAACCGACCCAATTTGCCTCGATAGTTGGCAACTTCAACGGACGGGCCGGGCGACCAGACCAACAGGTACCTGCACATATTTACAACATAAATCTTTGGTTTATGATCCCCCTTTTGCCGCCTAGGTCGGGCAACCAGAGTCTTAGGGGCTACTATCTATATGGTGTATTCTTCATTATATACCTCAAAGTCTTTGAGAAGGCTCGTAAATGCTTCATTCAAACCGCTTGTAGTGGATGAAATCTTCTTGAGCACCTCGCTCATTAACGAGCGGTGCTCCTCCGAGAGCGCAGCTCGCTCCAGTAAGCCCGTCAGTACGTCCGGCCGGACATCAAACTGCGCCGGATTCTTCCCATCGCCCCCATCGTAGCCAAAGGCTCCGGGTGCAGGGCGGCTGACGAATTGACTGCCGGCCTCGGCAGATTCGGTCCTCCATGACGACACCTTGGTGTCGCCCGCTTCACGAGTCGGAGAAGGGGGTGGGGTCTCGCTCTCCATCATCTCCGGAGGAAGGTCCCCTGAAGACGAACCCTGTTGAGAGGAGCTGCTGGCCGGACTGGAAAAAGTTGAACCCTGGTTATTGATCTAGGATAAACACAGTACCTTTGGATCGTAAATTGACTTACAGCTCGGTGGAGGGCTGGCCCGTTGGAGGGCATGGTGCGGTGAGGGTGCCTGAGGGAGTCCTGGACTAGGGGGTGTCCGGATAGCCGAACTATCATCATTGGCCGGACTCCAAGACTATGAAGATACAAGATTGAAGACTTCGTCCTGTGTCCGGATGGGACTTTCCTTGGCGTGGAAGGCAAGCTTGGCGATACGGATATGTAGATCTCCTACCATTGTAACCGACTCTGTGTAACCCTAGCCCTCTCTGGTGTCTATATAAACCGGAGGGTTTTAGTCCATAGGACGAACAACAATCATACCATAGGCTAGCTTCTAGGGTTTAGCCTCCTTGATCTCGTGGTAGATCCACTCTTGTACTACCCATATCATCAATATCAATCAAGCAAGAGTAGGGTTTTACCTCCATCGAGAGGGCTCAAGCCTGGGTAAAAACATCGTGTCCCTTGTCTCCTGTTACCATCCGCCTAGACGCACAGTTCGGGACCCCCTACCCAAGATCCGCCGGTTTTGACACCGACATTGGTGCTTTCATTGAGAGTTCCTCTGTGTCGTCACCCATAGGCCCGATGGCTCCTTCGATCGTCAACAACGACGCGGTCCAGGGTGAGACTTTTCTCCCCGGACAGATCTTTGTATTCGGCGGCTTTGCACTGCGGGCCAATTCGCTTGGCCATCTGGAGCAGATCGAAAGCTACGCCCCTGGCCATCAGGTCAGATTTGGAAGTTTGAACTATACGGCCGACATCCGCGGAGACTTGATCTTCGACGGATTCGAGCCACAGCCGAGCGCGCCTCACTGTCACAATGGTCATGATTTAGCTCTGCTGCCAGACAGTGCCCTGGAGGCCGCACAAGAGTCCGCTCCGACCCTTGACTCGGAGCCGGCTGCGCCGATCGAGGATGGGTGGCTAGACACCGCCTCGGGGGCTGCTACCTCTACGGCAATGGAGCCGAATACCGACCCTGTGCCTTGTGAAGCTCGTGACTCCGAGGTGTCGGACTCCTCGCCGGACTCCGAACCTCCCGCGCCCCTACCAATCGAATCTGATTGGGCGCCGGTCATGGAGTTCACCGCTGCGGACATCTTTCAGCAGTCGCCTTTTGGCGATATCCTGAATTCGCTAAAGTATCTCTCTTTATCAGGAGAGCCCTGGCCGGTTCATGGTCAGGACGGTTGGGATGCGGACGACGAACAAATTCAAAGCCCACCCACCACCCACTTCGTAGCCACTGTCGATGACTTAACTGACATGCTAGACTTCGACTCCGAAGATATCGACGGTATGGACGACGATGCCGGAGACGATCAAGAACCAGCGCCCACAGGGCACTGGAAGCCACCTCAACTCAAGATGTATATATGGTGGATACACCAAAAGGAAGCGATAACGAGGAACAACGAGACGCTGCGAAGGATAATTCCCCCGAAAAACAGCCAAAACGGCGACGCAAGCGCCGCCCGAAGTCCCACCTCGACAACGACAGCACCCATGCAGACCCAGCCATAGAGCAGGGCGAACCAGTGGACGACGAACATGCCACCAAGCAACCATCCGAACAGGATGAATTGGATAAACAACCCATCCTCGGCGAAAACAACGGTCCTGATGATCTCACGCCGGACACATCGTTGGAACGGAAGAACCTTCACAAAAGGCTCGTCGCCACTGCACGAAGTCTGAAGAAGCAGAAGCGGAAGCTCAAAACAGTCGAAGACGTACTCAGAATGAGATGGAGCAAAGTACTCAAGACCGCAGACAAATACGGCGATAGCCGCCAAGCAAAGAGCTACCCGAAGCGCAAACTATTGCCCGAATTTGACGAGGAGGCCTTAGAGCCCCCACAATCAAAAAAACAAAGAGACCGCCCGGTCGGATAGACGACTACATGATAGAAAAAGAGCGGCAAGCGGCGCCGCACACAAGCCGGCACACGATCCACATAAGGATCCTCACAAAAAGGATGGCCCGGTCAGGTCCATCTACGGGCCAAGAAAGAAAGCCCCAGAAAGCAACACAACACGTCGAGTATTCGAAAATCACGGTACACCCAAATACAGGGGCGCTGCACACCCCCTACGTTTCACCGATGAGGTACTGGATCATGAATTTCCAGCGGGATTTAAGCCCGTAAACATCGAGGCATACGACGGAACAACAGACCCCGGAGTCTAGATTGAGGATTACATCCTACACATACATATGGCTAGAGGAGATGACCTCCATGCCATAAAATACGTACCCCTCAAGCTCAAAGGGCCAGCCCGGCATTGGCTCAAAAGCCTTCCAGAAAATACCATTGGAAGTTGGGTACAGCTCGAGGATGCGTTTCGGGCAAATTTTCAGGGGACTTATGTCCGCCCTCCGGATGCAGACGATTTAAGTCACATAACTCAACAGACCGGAGAGTCAGCCTGCAAATTCTGGAACAGGTTCCTCACCAAAAAGAACCAAATAGTCGACTGTTCGGACGCCGAAGCCTTAGCAGCCTTCAAACATAACGTCCGAGACGAATGGTTCGCCAGACACCTCGGCCAGGAAAAGCCAAGGACAATGGCCGCACTAACAAGCCTCATGACCCGCTTTTGTGCGGGAGAGGATAGCTGGCTGGCACGATGCAGCACCAGCGACCCAAGTACATCCGAGGTCAGGGGTGGAAATGGGAAACCACAACGTAGAAAGGACCAGCGCCGGACTAAGGGAAATGACCCAAAGAGCACGACAGTCAATGCCGGATTCAAAAGCTCTCGGCAGAACAACAAAACACTGCCTCCCAAGGACAATAGCGACGAGCTATCTAACCTAAACAAAATCTTGGACAAGATATGCCAAATGCACAGCACCCCCGGGAAGCCTGCAAACCATACCCACAGAGATTGTTGGGTTTTCAAGCAGTCCGGCCGACTTAACGTCGAACACAAGGGGCTCGACACACCAAGTGAGGACGATGACGAACCCCACAAGCAGAGCACCGGAAAACAAAAGAATTTCCCACAAGAGGTCAAAACAGTGAATTCACTTCAAGTGATAACAAGGAAAAATAGGGCAGCGCCTACTAAAGTACGCGCCGCACGGTTCACCCCAGCGGAGTCCCGAAACTAGATGTCAAAACCAATTACTTTCGACCATCAAGATTACTCTAGAAGTATCCGAAACGCAGGATGGACTGCTTTGATATTGGATCCTATAATCGACTACAATTTACACAAGTCCTAATGGATGGCGGCAGTGATATAAACCTGCTATACCAGGACACAATCCGCAGAATGGGGATAGACCCTACCAAAATTCGCCATAGCAACACTTCCTTTAAAGGAGTGACGCCAGGCCCTTATGCCAATTGTATGGGCTCCTTACTACTAGAAGTTGTGTTCGGTTCATCCGACAACTTCCGTTGCGAAAAGCTAATCTTCCATATCGCCCCATTTAAAAGTAGCTATCAAGCACTATTGGGACGCGAAGCTTTCGCCCGCTTTAACGCAATACCGCATTACGCGTCTCTTACACTTAAAATGCCTAGTCCACGCGGCATCATCTCACCAAAGGGTAACTTCGAGTGTTCCTCGACTACGGACGAACGTGAGACTGCTTTGACAGTCGCACACTAATCCGGCTTTGCTGATCAAAGCCCCTAAACAAGTCATTCAGACCCCGGACACGGTTAGGCGAGTCCGGTATAAATAAACAAGGGGCTTACCAGTCGCGTACCCCTTTACAAGGGGCTGCACGCATGTACAATAAGAGCCAATAAAGCTCAATTTTATTCATTTTTTGAATCATACTCTGTTTATTTTAAAAATACATTTTTCGCACGACTTTTTTTCTAACTAAGTTCTTCTCTTTTAGAGATGAACAACGTGCTACACCCGTCCAGGATACAGCACAACGGAGACACAGGCGCAGACGTGCAGCAGGGACCCGTTGCAAGGATTCTTTTCAAATTAAGACCCTGCGTAAACCTTTCTTACTGTCTCTTGTTGATACACATCCCCCGGTTTCTTACCATAACCTAGGAGGAGGCTGGCGTTTTGGCATCGGCCGCGTCAGAAGTTTTCGCGCGTACCTGGACACTAGGGGCTTAGGGCATTGTTCTGCCCGTCTTCATAAAGACTGAATACCTTAGGGAGTGTTCGGCGTCTCGAGTTAGGCCTTATATGCATCAGCTCCGAATCATGTCTTTGGTCAAATGTTGGGTTTGCCCGGCTCCTGTGTTTTGCTGCCTTACGTTACGTTCTATCGGCTAACGCGGCACCAGGAGAACTACTGCGATTGTGCCCCGGTTCGGCCTGGTGAGCACCTCAGTAGAGAAAGCCAAAAACTGACTGTCATGATATAGCGAGAGACTGGTCAACCACTCGATCGACCATCAGAATGTTTAGAATTCCTCCGCTTTGACGAAGGACCGTTTCCCGGTCAGGCACACACGCGCCCCGAATCCGGAGAGCGCGGTGCCCCTAGGGGCTATATAGTAGCCCCACCATCGAACTCCTATGGCTAAGTGAAAGTGATAAAGCATTATAGTCCGGTTGCCTAGTTTTCTACGCTATCACCTCCTTCACAGGACCAAGACGTTGGATTAAGTGTGAAAATGCGCTTTTTTGCAAACACCCCCACACTATGTGCGTGGGGGCTGAAGTCGAAGACTGCCATCTTTCAGGTTATATATACATATACATTAACAGCCGCAAAGGAGGTATTTCAATGCTTGAACGCACAAGTATAAAAAGCCCTTATATTATATATTTGAAACACGGTTTCACAAATCATACATGTCATTTGAACATAACGTTTTTCGAGCACTGCGACTCTATTAAACGAGCGCCCTGCAGGACTTCCTCAAAATAGTGCTCGGCGGGTAATCAGCTTGTGTCCGAATCTCGGGATGCAACGTCGGTGGCCTCCATCTCTGCCCAGTATGTTTTGACACGGGCGAGAGCCATCCATGCACCCTCTATGCATGCCGACCGCTTCATCACCTTGATATGCGGCACCGCATCAAGGACCTACTGCACCAAGCCAAAATAACTCTTCGGCTCGGGCCTTTCCGGCCACAGATGAGCCATGACATCCTTCATGGCAAGTCCGGATAACCTGTTCAACTTAGCCCACTCATCCAACCGATCGGTTAACGGAAGCGGACGCTCCAGATTATGGAATTGAGACCAAAAAAGCTCTTACATTCTGTGACCCTTTTGGCCTCGGAAGTGTGCGACTGCATCCGCCGCACTCGCTGCGAAATTCAGATAAGCATCCTCCGCACCCCATAACTAGCCTAACTGAGCATACTTCGGATCCGTGAACTTCCTACGCAGCAGAAAGGGCTTTCCAGCCGCAATATCCCCGGCCTGACGCAGCTCCTCCTTCATAGCCCTCATCGCGGAGCGGGCATCCTTGGCTTCAGCGGTGGCCTTCTTCAGGTCCTCTTGCTCCGCTCGGCGTTCTCTTTCAAGAAACTCATAGCGGACGGTAGCGTCCTTCAGCTTCCCCGCCATTTCGGCCATTTCCTCCCTGCTACGGCAGTGAGCAGCCTGTTCGGCTTTTAGCTCTTCGGCCACCTTCAAGGCAGCCGCATCACTTTTTCTGGCTTGCTCCTTGGCTCGGGCAAGCTCCGCCCGAAGGTCCTCCATAGCAGCGGCGCCATCTGCATCAAGCATACATGTTGTAAGGCACGGGCGTCAAGCTCCCTTACAAGGTGTCCACGGAGAAGCCATATACCTTGTGACTCGTCAAGTCGTTTATTGACCAGCGCGATGTCCGCATCCGCAACGTCAAGTTGCCGCTTCAGTCCGGTAACTCTATCAGTCCAGCTGGCCACCGAACGTTCCGCCACCTGAATAGGAAGGGCGACATCATAAAACTGAGATTATGATCCTCGGCACGTTGTCGCTTTTGACAACGTACCGAGTCTCAGGGGCTACTATCTATATAGGGCGCACTCTATGTGCAAAACTGTCAAAAGGTATATCATTTTTACGTACCTCAAACCCCGTCAGTAAACTTCTGATGGCCTCATGCAACCCGCTCTCAGTGGATGAAATCCTTTCAATCACCATACTCATCAACGTACGGTGACCTTCTGAGATAGACGCCCGCCCGAGCAGATCCTTCAGCTCCTCCGGCAGTACACCAGTTGGTGCCGAACTCTCCGGCCCCGCCGGACTCGGGGAGACCCTCCGCGACGACACCTCAGGGTCATCCGCCCGCCTGACGGCACGGCAGATGGCGGCGTTTCGCTCTCCATCATCTCCGTACGAAGATCCCCCGAAGATGAGCTCTGCTGAGAAGGGCTGAGATCCGAACTACAAGGTAAAAACTTCGGTTATCCTCAGAAATAAAAACAGGGATGTCCCTTATTACAAAACTCCCCTTTCTACTTACGACTTGCTGGAGGGCTGATTCCCTTGGGGAAATAGTGCGGCCGGGGCTTCTCCTGGCGCAGGACCCTCTGGTGAAGATTTCTTCCCCCGCTTTGAGGCCTTGGCCTCCGGATCTTCGGAAGCGGTCCTCTTCTCCCCCTAGAGGGAGGGATTCTCGATCCCCCCTTTCTTGAGAGCCTCTTTAGTGGAGGCAGTAGTTTTCCTGTTTTCCCCTTCGCCCTCTTCCGAAGGCGTAACCTCCAGCATCTTGACTAACACGAGATCCGGCGTGGTCTCAGGGAGGGGAGCCGGACACCGTATCAGTTTTGCTTTTGCTATCCACTCCTGTTCAAGGGATAGCTGGTTAAAGGGCAAGTCTATGATAAATGAACGGACGGTATGGCCGGACACAGGACTACTTACTTGAGTATTTGGGCGATTGCAGCTCAGGCCTACATCCTCGGTCAAGTCCGGGCACATCTCTTGTGATCCGAAGAACATTTTATACATCTCCACGGTCGTCGCACCCATGACGTGTTGAAGAGCTCATGGCCCCTCCGGATTGAATTCCCACAGGCGAAGGGGGTGACGTTTGTAGGGCAGAAGGCGCTGAATCAGCATGACCTGCGCCACTACAACTAGATTGATCTCCCTCTCTTGGAGGTCTCGAATGCGGCCCTGCAACAGTGGCACGTCCTTGGACGGCCCCCAGTCAAGCCCTTTATTGACCCATGACGCCACCCATTATGGAGGGCCCGAGCGAAAGGCAGGCGGCGCCACCCATCTGGTACCCCTGGGAGCGGTGATGTAGAACCACTCCTGTTGCGACAAACCGAGCTCCTTTTGAAAATAGCCCTCGGGCCACGGAGCGTCAGCTCTCTTGCTTATAACTGTCCCTCCGCACTCTGCCTGCTGCTCCTCGATCATCTTCGGCTCCACGTTGAAGGTCTTGAGCCACAATCCGAAGTGAGGAGTGGTGTGAAGGAAGGCTTCGCATACAACAATGAACGATGAGATGTGGAGGATGGACTCCGGATCCAAGTCATGGAATTCCAGCCCATAATAAAACATGAGCCCCTCACGAAGGGGTCCATCGGGAAACCTAAACCCCGATGGAAGTGAGACACGAACACCATGCTCTCGCCGGGCTCGGGAGTGGTAATAACTTGCCCTGGGGCGGGCAGCCTATGCGAAATCTCGCCGGTTAGATACCTGGCGTCTCTCAGCTTTAGCACATCTTCTTCCATGGCGGAAGAAGGCATCCACCGGCCCTGAAGGTCAGAGCCGGACATTGTCGAAGGTCCGAAGCGCCTGAATCTGGAGCCTCGGGTGTTGGAACTCGGGGCGAGGGGCGGATTCGATTGAGGATTGAAGAAAAGGAACAGGCCTTGGTCTCGTTATAAAGGGGTTGAATACCAAGAGCCATCCCCGTAACCGTTTGGGACTCGCCTTCGATGGAGGGGGCGAGCCAACGGGCGCGTTTGGGTTACCCACGTCCGTATTGATGAGAATCCCGGAATAAAGGGACACGATCTCTGCTTTGATAAGACGTGCCAAGGAAACCGCTTCGCTAAACGCGCTGAGGTGGAACAATAAAAATGATTCGAGTAAGGACTTGGCCGTGGTGTGACGTCATATCACGAAATACGTCAGCAGATCGAACTTGTGTGAATATTATTCTCTCTACGGTGGAATGTGGAAGTTATTTTGCAGAGCCGGACACTATCCTGGTGTTCACAATCTTCTATGAATTATTCGGAGGAGGAACCCGCCTTGCAATGCTGAAGACAATATGTGCGCCGGACTCGTCGTCATTGAAGCCTGGTTCAGGGGCTACTGAGGGAGTCCTGGACTAGGGGGTGTCCGGATAGCCGAACTATCATCATTGGCCGGACTCCAAGACTATGAAGATACAAGATTGAAGACTTCGTCCCGTGTCCGGATGGGACTTTCCTTGGCGTGGAAGGCAAGCTTGGCGATACGGATATGTAGATCTCCTACCATTGTAACCGACTCTGTGTAACCCTAGCCCTCTTCGGTGTCTATATAAACCGGAGGGTTTTAGTCCATAGGATGAAGAACAATCATACCATAGGCTAGCTTCTAGGGTTTAGCCTCCTTGATCTCGTGGTAGATCCACTCTTGTACTACCCATATCATCAATATCAATCAAGCAGGAGTAGGGTTTTACCTCCATCGAGAGGGCCCGAACCTGGGTAAAAACATCGTGTCCCTTGTCTCCTGTTACCATCCGCCTAGACGCACAGTTCGGGACCCCCTACCCGAGATCCGCCGGTTTTGACACCGACAGTGCCCGTCGGGGCAAGGCCCCCTGGGGATGTCTTTTTCCCTAATTTGGGCATCTCTGCCTCCAAATCTTCGGAGGCGACCCTCTTCTTCCCGCGCGGGGAGGAGGCCTTAGCCTCTCCTCCCCGACTATCCTCCCTGGGGGAGGTAACAATTCCCCCGGTTCGGATGCGTAGCGTGTGGGGTTCGGATTCTTCATCCCTTCCCTTGTCTTTCCCCAAGGGCATTCTGCTGAGTACCCGGTCGAGCATCTTGGCCATAGTGGGGACGGGCGAGCCTTCGGGAAGCGGTGCCGGACACCTAATTCTCTCCGCCTTGCTGAGCCATTCCTGGACGCGGATGATTGTCAGAACGAACAATCATGATAAATACAAAGCAGGGTGTCCGGTATCAAGGCTACTTACTTGGGTGTCTAGGCGATTACAGCTTAGGCCCGCATCCTCGGTGGTGTTCGGACATACTACTTTATGTCCGAAGAATAATTTGCACATCTCTTCGGGCTTCAAGCCGAAGAAGTGCTTGATAGTCCGCGGACCCTCCGGATTGAACTCCCACATCCGGAGAGGCCGGCGTTGGCACGGCAACATCCGCCGGATTAACATCACTTGCGTTATGCTGACAAGGTTGATATCCCTCTCAAGAAGCTCCCGGATGCGGTTTTGCAGTACTGGTATATCACCTGCGGGCCCCCAATTCCGTCCTACGTCTGTCCAGGACGCCAACTGTGATGGAGGGCCCGAGCGGAACTCAGGGGCGGCTACCCACTTTGTGCCCCTTGGGGCCGTAGCATAAAACCACCTCCGCTGCCATACATCAGATACTTCTGGGAAAGAACCCTCCGGCCATGGGGCATTGGCATTTCTGCTTATTACAACACCTTCGCACTCCACATGTCGCCCCCCGATCATCGTCGGCTTCACATTGAAGGTCTTGATCCATAAGCCAAAGTGCGTTGTGATGTGGAGAAAAGCCTCGCACACGATAATGAACGACGAGATATGGAGGATAGCATCTGGAGCCAGATCATGAAAATCCAACCCATAATAGAACATGAGCCCCCTCACGAAGGGATCGAGGGTGAAACCCAAACCGCAGAGGAAGTGTGGGACGAAAACAACACACTCATTGGGCTCCGGTGTAGGGATGACCTGCCCTGGAGCAGGAAGCCTGTGCTGGATATCTGCGGTCAGGTATCCGACCTCCCTAAGCTTTGCAATGTCCTTCGCTTCAATCGAGGAGGCCACCCACCGGCCTTGAGGGTCAGATCCGGACATATTGGAGGATTCCGAAGGAGTGGAGCTTAGGTTTTGGGTGTTAGAACTCGAGGTGCGAGAAGGCGCGATGAAGGTGAAAAAAGAGGCGTAGGTCTCGACCCCTTTATAAAGAAGGTGAATATCAAGAGTCCCAAGTGTGACCGTTTGCGGCTTATCTAAAAACACACGGGTTATACCAACAGCCGTCGTGGGGTCACGCACGCTCATATTGATGGAAAATCCCATAATAAAAGGGACGCGATCTCTGCCTCGACGGGACGTGCCAATAAAACCGCCTCGTAATATGAGTCATTGTGGGGTAGGAAACGTCGGTTCGCATTGGACCAAGCCATGATGCAAGGGCACGACACACGAAGATTGCCAGCAAATCAGATCTACACCATGTGAAGATCATCTGGCAGATCCGGACACGGTCTACGTGTTCGATAACCACTTTGGAGTATTCGGAGGAGGAACCCACCTTGCAATGCCGAAGACAATACTGCGCGCCGGACTCATCGTCATTGAAGCCTGGTTCAGGGGCTACTGAGGGAGTCCTGTATTAGGGGGTATCCGGACAGCCGGATTGTGTACAATGTCCGGACTATTGAAGCGTGAAGATACAAGACTCAAGACTTCGGCCCGTGTCCGGATGGGACTCACCTTTGCGTGGAAGGCAAGCTTGGCGATCCGGATATTATATTTCCTTCCTTGGAACCGACTCCATGTAAACCCTAGCCCTCTCCGGTGTCTATATAAACCGGAGAGGTTGGTCCTTAGAAGGCCGATCACAATTACAATCATACCATCATAGGCTAGCTCTTAGGGTTTAGCCTCTACGATCTCGTGGTAGATCTACTCTTGTACTACCCATATCATCAATATTAATCAAGCAGGAAGTAGGGTTTTACCTACACCGAGAGGGCTTGAACCTGGGTAAACATCTGTGTCCCTTGCTTCCTGTTACCATCAGCCTTGACGCACAGATCGGGACCCCCTACCCGAGATCCGCCGGTTTTGACACCGACATCCGCCCCACGAGGCTTGGCCCCTCGCAAGGGTCTTGAGCATTTGTTGATGAAGACGGGCCGTACTTGGCCACTGCTAAGCCACGCAGTAGGCCGCAGGCAGGCAAGTCTGGGGACCCCCGTTCCCAGAACGCCGACAAAAACAACTATCACCGTAAGCCATCCCAAAGGTCTTACTTGGCACAAACACTAATTAAAACACAAAAACACATCTAACCAGAAGCTAGATGAATTATTTATTGCAAAATAGGAAAGAAAAATTGGGTTGTGTCCCAACAAGCGCTTTTCTTTAAAGCCATTAAGCTAGGCATTGATAATTTTAATGATGCTCACATGAAAGACAAGAATTGAAGCATAAGGAGAGCATCATATAGAATGTAAAAACCACATCTAAGTCTAACATACTTCCTATGCATAGGCATATTATAGACAAACAAATTATCAAGGCAAACAAAAACTAGCATATGCAAGGAAGAACAAAGGAACAATAGCAATCTCAACATAACGAGAGGTAATGTAGTAACATGAAGATTCCCACAACTATATTTTCCTCTCTCATAATAATTACAAATAGGATCATAATCAAATTCAACAATATAGCTATCACATAAAATTTTCTCTTTATGATCCTCATGCATGAAAAGTTGACACTCTTCCAAAATAGTGGGATTAACATAAAATAAAGTCATGACCTCTCCAAACCCACTTTTATGAAAAAATTCAAAAGACTTATCAATCTCCAAAGTAGTGGGATCATTATTTTCTGAAGTTGACACTCTTCCAAACCCACTTTCAATATTATGGCAAACATGTTCGTCATGAGGTTTAAATAAATTTTCAAGATCATAAGAAGCATTATCACCCCAATCATGATCTTTGCAATAAGTAGAGGACATAGCAAAACTAGCATCCCCAAGCTTGGGGTTTTGCATATCATTAGCACAATTGAGATTAATAGAATTTATAACAACATCATTGCAATCATGCTTTTGATTCAAGAAACTATCAAGTATGGGTGTAATAGCAATAATCTCGTGTTTAACATAAGGAACTATAGCAAATTCATCTCCATAAATATTGGCATCATGGCCACAAGAATAGCAAGCATCGTTCATCAAGGGATATTTCAATCAAATCATCGTAATCATAACTATCTATAGGTTCATGCATATCATTATTTTCTTCCAAAGCAACAGTCATTCTCTCAATAAGTTCTTTGTCATAGGCATTATGAGCATATTTTCACAGAAATATTTAAGTATGTCAAAAATTTCAGATTTGTAGAAAGTAATATCATACTTTTCGATCAAAGAAGCAACTTCATAAGCATCCTTAAAAGCAACAAATTCTTCAATTTGTTCGATATCATAGTAACAATAAACACCCTTTTCATAAGAAGATAAGATTTCATTATCATTAAACTCACATAGGTAGGGAAGGTGTTTTTTAGGGTTCTTAGAGCAACAAGTAAAATCACGAAGGTCACAAAGGTTCCAAGCATAACATGGCAAACAATTTATTTGATTCCATAAGAGTCTCCCTTTTTCAGACAAACAGTGACGCACAAAATGAGCATGCTCATCTAAAGATTTTCCCTCAACTAAACTAGTTGGGGTTTGAGCACGAGCACATATGGATCGAAGATGATCCAAGTAGAAAACTTTAAGTGGATCAATTATACCAAGAAAATGAGCAAACAATCCAAGTAAGACATGAGGGCAAACGAAAAGACGAACGGAAGAAGGGCGAATAAAAAGGCAAATCTTTTTGAAAATCGCTTTAGAAGTGGGGGAGAGGAAAACAAGAGGCAAATGGTGAATAATGTAATGCAAGATATGAGAGTTTTATCATGGGTACTTGGTATGTCTTGACTTGGCCTAGATCTCCTCGGCAACGACGCCAGAAATTCTTCCTGCTACTTCTTGAGCTTGTGTTGGTTTTTCCCTTAAAGAGGAAAGGCTGATACAGCAAAGTAGAGATAAGTATTTCCCTCAGTTACAGAACCATTGTATCAATCCAGTAGGAGACAACGCACAAATCACCAATACCCGCACAAACAATCAAACACTTGCACCCAACGCGATAAAGGGGTTGTCAATCCCTTCACGGTTACTTGCAAAAGTGAGATCTGATAGAGAAGATAAAACTAAACAAAAGATAAAGTAAATATTTTTGGGTTTTTTTGGTTTATAGATCAGAAAGTAAAAGATTGCAAAATAGTAGATCGGAAACTTATGATGGAAAATAGACTCGGGGGCCATAGGTTTCACTAAAGGGTTCTCTCAAGATAGCAAATAATATGGTGGGTGAACAAATTAGTATCGAGCAATTGATAGAAAAGCGCAAAGTTATGACGATATCTAAGGCAATGATTATGTAATATAGGCATCACGTCCGTGTCAAGTAGATCGACTCTTGCCTGCATCTACTACTATTACTCCACACATCGACCGACTCCTACCTGCATCTAGAGTATTAAGTTCATGAAGAACAGAGTAACACTTTAAGTTAGATGACATGATGTAGAGGAATAAACTCAAGCAATATGATGTAAACCCCATTTTTTATCCTCGATGGCAACAATACAACATGTGCCTCGCTACCCCTACTGTCATTGGGTGAGGACACCGCAAGATTGAACCCAAAGCTAAGCACTTCTCCCATTGCAAGAAAAACCAATCTAGTTGGACAAACTAAACCGATAGTTCGAAGAGAATTACGAAGATATCAAATCATGCATAAAAGAATTAAGAGAAGATTCAAATAATATTCATAGATAAGTTGATCATAAATCCACAATTCATCGAATCTCAACAAACACACCGCAAAAGAAGATTACATCGGATAGGTCTCCAAGAATATCAAGGAGAACATGGTATTGAGAATCAAAGAGAGAGAAGAAGCCATCTAGCTACTAGCTATGGACCCGTAGGTCTGTGGTAAACTACTCACGCTTCATCGGAAGGGCAATAGAGTTGATGTAGAAGCCCTCCATGATTGAATCCCCTTTTGGCAGGATGCCGAAAAAGGCCCCAAGATGGAATCTCATGGGAATAGAAGGTTGCGATAGTGGAAAAGTGTTTTCGTGGATGCTTCTGGTGGGAATATATGTGAATATATAGGAGGCAGAACTAGGTCAGGGGAGTCATGAAGGGCCCATAAGGAGGGGGGCCTACCCCCTTGGGCGCGCCCTCGCCCCTTGTCGCTGCCTCGTGGCTCTTCTGACTTGAACCCCAAGTCTCCGGGGTGTCTTCTGGTTCAAGAAAAATCATCGTGAAGGTTTTATTCCATTTGGAATCCATTTGGCATTCCTTTTCTGTGAAGCTCAAAAACAAGGAAAAAAATAGAAACTAGCACTGGGCTCTAGGTTAATAAGTTAGTCCCCAAAACAATATAAAATAGCATATTAATGCATATAAAACATCCAAAGCAGATAATATAATAGCATGGAACAATAAAAAATTATAGATACGTTGGAGACGTATCACTACTTAAGCTTATTTATGTAATCAAGAGCAAAATAGTTCGTAAAAGATTTTCTTTTCACTTTCAGTTTATCAACTGAATTGCTTGAGTACAAGCAAAGGTTAAGCTTGGGGGAGTTGACACGTCTCTGTCGTATCTACTTTTCCTAACACTTTCCTCTTGTTTTGGACTCTAATTTGCATGATTTGAATGATACTAACCCGGACTGACGTTGTTTTCAGCAGAACTACCATGGTGTTGTTTTTGTGCAGAAATAGAAGTTCTCGGAATGGAACGAAACTTTGCGAGGATTTTTTATTCAATAATAAGAATTTCTGGAGCCAAGAACCACCGGAGGGGGGCACCTGGGTGGGCACAACCCACCAGGGCGCCCCCCTCCAGGCGCGCCCAGGTGGTTTGTCCCCACATGGTGGGCCTGCATACTTCAACCCTGATACTATAAAATCACATATTTGGAGAAAAAATCAGGGAGAAATAATTATTGCATTTCATGAGATGGAGCCACCGCCACCTCCTGTTCTTCACCGGGAGGCCAGATCTGGAGTCCGTTTGGGGCTCCAGTGAGGGGGATCTTCGATCTTCATCATCACTAACCCTTCTCCATCGCCAATTCCATGATGCTCCCCACCAGGAGTGAGTAATTTCTTCGTAGTCTCATTGGTCGGTGAGGAGTTGGATGATACTCATCATGTAATCGAGTTAGTTTTGTTATGGCTTGATCCCTAGTATCCATTATGTTCTGAGATTGATGTTGCTATGACTTTGCCATGCTTATGTTATCACAATTATAACTCAGGTGCTATGATTTCAGATCTGAACCGTTTATGTTATCACCATTATATCCATGTTCTAGATCTGCTCTTGTAAGTTATAGTCACCTACTGCATGTTATGATCCGAGAACACCAGAGTGACAATAGTCGGGACACTTCCCGGTGATGACCGTAGTTTGAGGAGTTCATGTTCATTATGTGTTAATGCTTTGTTCTGGTTCTCTATTAAAGGAGGCCTTAATATCCCTTAGTTTCCAAGAGGACATCGCTGCCACGGGAGGGTAGGACAAAAGATATCATGCAAGTTCTTTCCATAAACACGTATGAATATTTACGGAATACATGCCTACATTATATTTATGAACTAGAGCTAGTGCCGTATCGCCCTAGGTTATGGCTGTTATATGATGAATATCATCCAAAGAATTCACCGATCAAATGCCTACGAATTTCTCTTATATTGTTCTTGCCAAGTTACTACTGCTATTGTTACTATTGCACTTGCTAAAATCACTGCTATCACTGTTACCGTTACTATTGCTGTTCCTACTACTATCAAAACTATCATACTACTTTGCTACTGAGCACTTTGATGCAGATAATTAATCTCCAGGTGTGGTTGAATTGAAAACTCACCTGCTAATACTTGCAAATATTATTTGGCTCCCCTTGTGTCAAATCAATAAATTTGGGTTGAATACTCTACCCTCAAAAACTGTTGCAATCCCATATACTTGTGGGTTATCAAGACCTGTTTCTGGCGCCGTTGCCGGGGAGCATAGCTATATTTTTTTAGTCACTTGGGATTATTATCAAATTATCACTATGAAGAGTCTGAAGGATGCTAAGACTAAGATTTTCCCTCTAAGACAAGGGGAGGTAAGGAACTGCCATCCAGCTTCGCTCTAGATTCGCCTTCTGTTATAAGTAGACTTGCAACACCTCCACATGCTACCAATTCTGATATGTCACAAGTGATGCCACTTCTGCTATGAATGCTACTCATGATGATGCTAGTACCTTGTTTGACAATAATGTGCCATTAGGTGAATTTCTTGATGAACAAATTGCTAGAGTAAGATAGAATGAGATTATTGAAACTGGTGAAGAGCTTGAAACTAATAATCTTGAGACACCTATTAGACCTAGTTCTCCTAGATATGAATTGCCTAAGATACAGGAAGCTTATGTTATGGGTGAGGAGACAACTAGAGACATTCTTGCTTGTAAGGATAGAGATGATCTGGAAAAATTATTATGCAAGTATAAAGAAAAGACTTTGAATGCTAAAATGAAATCTGATCCTCAGTTTGCTACTTCACCTATCTTTGTTGATGATAAGGATTATGAATTCTCTGTCGACCCAGAGTTAATCACTTTGGCTGAATCTGATCCTTTCCATGGTTATGAAACTCAAACTATTGTGGCACATCTTACTAAGTTGAATGACATAGCCACTCTTTTTGCTCATGATGAGAAAATTCGCTACTATTATATTGTCAAATTATTTCCGCTCTCACTAAAGGGTAATGCTAATACTTGGTATAATACTCTTGCTCCTGGTTGTGTGCATAGTCCCCGGGATATGATTTATTACTTCTCTGAAAACTATTTTCCTGCTCATAAGAAACAATATAGGAAATATTTAACTCTGTGCAAAATGAAGAAGAGACTCTCCCACAAGCTTGGGGGAGGCTTCTCCAATTGCTTAAGGATTTTCCTGGTCATCCTCTTAAGAAAAATGAAATACTTCATATCTTCTATAATGGACTAACCGATGCTTCTAGGGATTTCCTAGATAGTTGTGCTAGTTGTGTTTTTAGGGAATGAACTATTGGAAAAGCTGAAGCATTATTGAATAACATATTGAAAAATTATGATGATTGGAGTCTTCCCAAACCACTTCTTAAACCTACTCCAAAGAAGAGGGGTATCTTATATCTCAGTCCTGAAGATATGCAAGAGGCAAAGAAATCTATGAGAGAAAAGGTTATTATAGCTGAGGATGTCAAAAATTTACCTCCTATTAAAGAAATACATGGGCTTGATACACCACCACCACCTAAGGTGGTAGAGGTAAACTCTCTAAGGAAATTCAATGACAATGATAATCCTCACAATATGCATCCTAGTCAGTGCCTTTATGAGTTAGAAAATTACATTAGAAAGCAAGATCACTTCAATGCAAATGTTATGAAACAATTGAAATACAATTTTGATATGGTTGCTCGCTTGAGTGACTTGTTATTTAGAATCTCAAATGATGTTAGAGGTGTAGGAAAACATGCCTCTATGGTTCAAACTCAACTAGAACAAGTTGCTAAATCTGAAAGAGAATTGCTTGATGAAATGAATAATAATATCAATGATCATGCAGTTAGAGTAATGACTAGAGGGGGTAGAATGACCCAGGAACCACTTTATACTGAGGGACACCCAAAAAGAATTGAACAAGACTCTCAAAGAGTTAACACTGATGTGCCTAGTCCTTCTAAAAAGAAAAGGAAGAAAAATGATAGGGCTTTGTGTGCCTCTAGTGAACTTGAAGTAGAAAAGGCTCCTAATAATGATAATGAAGTTTCTATCTCGGATGCTGAAACTCAATCTGGTAGTGAACACTCACCTTTTGATGATGAAAAAGATAATGATGAGGTTCATGAAGATACTCAAACAAATAATAAAGAACCTGATAATGATGTTGAAATAGAACCAACACTTGATCTTGATAAATCACAACCCAAGAATAAAAGATATGATTATTAGAAGAGACTTTGTTACTAGAAAACATGGAAAGGAAAGAGAACCATGGGTTCAAAACCTATGCCCTTTCCACCTAAGTCAACTAAAAGAAAGATGATGAAGAATTCGAACGCTTTGCTGAAATGATTAGGCCAGTCTTTTGCGTACTCACTTGACTGATATCTTGAAAATGCCTCCTTATGCAAAGTACAAGAAAGAAATCATCACCAACAAGAGAAAATACCGAAAGCTGAAATCTCCACCATGCTTGCTAATTATACTTTTAAGGGTGGAGTACCTAAAAAACTTGGAGATCCGGGAATACCAACTACACCTTGCTCCATCAAAAGTTATGTGAAAACTGCTTTATGTGATTTAGGAGCTGGTGTTAGTGTTATGCCTTTCTCTTTATATAAAACACTTGATTTGAATAAACTCACAACTACTGAAATATCTTTGCAAATGGCTGATAAATCAACTGCCATACCTATCGGTATCTGTGAGGATGTGCCCGTTGTTGTTGCTAATGTTACTATTGTTACTTACTTTGTTATACTTGAGATGCCCGAGGACGACAACATGTCGATTATCCTTGGTAGACCCTTCTTGAACACCGCAGGGGCTATTATTGATTGCAATAAAAGCAAGGTCACTTTTCATATCAATGGTAATGAGCATATAGTGCACTTTCTAAAAAAACAATTCTAAGTGAATGGTATTAATGTTATTGAAAAATCTCCGACAATCACTATTGGAAGTTTTCAACTACACCCACCTACTGTTAAAAAGAAATATGAGATGCTTATTGTTGGGGACATTCATATCCTCGTTGAGGTAACTTAGTGATTTACGAAAGTTCTTTGGTTTCATGCTAATCGAAAGTGGTTGTTAATAAGACTTGATGAACCTTATTAATGGATCATTTTTTAGAGGTATGAAGTTGATGAATTTATCACTACCTTCTATCCCTACCTTTTGTTTTCTGTTATTATTAGTTAAATAAAATAAAATGCCATGTTTTGTCTATTTTCTGAATTTCCCGTGCAATAACAAATGACCCAAAAATAAAAGTTCTCAGAATGCTTTGAAAATTTAATACGATTTCCAAATATTTAAGAATTTTTGGTGCAAATAACATCAGAGGGAGGTGCACCAGGTGGGCACAACCCACCTGGGAGCGCTAGGACTCCCAGGCATGCCCTGGTGGGTTGTGGTCCCCACGTGGGCCCCCTCACTTATCTCTTCATCCCACATCATCACCTACCTCCAGAAAAAACACTATTGCTCTCTCTCTCTCTCTCTCTCTCTCTCTCTCTCTCTCTCTTGTGTTCTTGCTCTCAAACCCACGGATTTCGATCCCTTTGCTCACAGCTTCATTTCCAAAACTATTTTGGGGGATTGTTGCTTGGTATGTGACTCCTCTGTTGGTCCAATGAGTTTTTGCTTTAGTGGTTTATATTTTGAATAATTAGTTACTCTTGGCGCTGCTTTAGATGAGCTGGCATGTTGAATTCTTAGAGTTCTAAGTAGTTTGAATGCTTGATATGGCCTCTATGCATACCCATTAGTAGTTGATATCAATCTTGTAAAGTTTTGTTAACAAAATTTTGTGACGCAAATTTTTTCAGAAAATTGTACGTGAATATGATGAACCTCTTTGGCAGGAGTTCTTCGAAGAGGCAACATGCAACTACAGGAGCGTCGTCCTAAAAATCTGAAATTAATTAGGGTTTGTTTTGCCTTTTTATACATTATTTGAGTTTTCTGCGCATTTTGGAACATACTTTGGTGTGTGCAAATGTCATGTGTGTACTAGCCAGCTATGTAATTGGATGTTCAATTAGGTTATGGAATCAAATCCTTATAAGTTATAAATACATATATTGTTGTTCTGTATGCAATGACATCACACATGGACCATACTAGGGAACCCGTCGGTGATGAATTCATCAATCGTTTACAATTGTACCAGCAAGCGTTTGCCCACAACCCACATGGCTTATTAGCAGCAATCGTATGTGTTATTATCGGCCTTCACACACATTTCTAATGACAAACCTCTTTGCAGCGTATCAAGCACATCTTGATAAGTTGAACCATTTATGTTGTCTCGGTTCATGGAAAACAGTTCATCCGAGTGAACTCTATGCCATTAATCGCGCACACACCTTGATCTACCCAACCGTTTATGTTGTGTTGGCTAATCACAAAGTTCATTCGGGTGAATTGTATGTCGTATATCATGCACACCTTCACCTGACTGCCCGTTTCTGATGTTAAGCTCATCAAAAACAGTTCATTCGAGTGAACTATATGCCATGCATCGCACACGCAACTATAATCTAAAACGTGTTCGTTGTGTCCACCATTACAAACATTTTGTATCTTTTTTGACGGTTTTATTACACCACTGTTTGCAATTAATGCATCGCACGCAGTTTCATTGAAGGGTCTCTGATTGTACTATCGCATTTGGGCCATCCCGCGGTAGTGTATCGTGAATCACTTTATAAATTTCTTTTAACACTTCGTCACAATTTTCAGATTCAAGATCTTCTAGCAAAACTTCATAAAGATAATCTAGTGCACTCAACTCACTAGCAGTTGGTTCATCATAATTGGATCTTTAAAAAAGATTAGCAAGTGGATGAGGATCCATATGTCCTTACGTTTCCTTTCCTTTTCTGTTTTGGGTGTGTTGACATGAAGGCAAAAACCAAGCAAACAAGCAAAAAGGCAAACGAAAAATATTTTTGTGTTTTTGGGAAAACGTTTTAGAAGTGAAGGAGATGAAAATGCGAGGCAAATGGCAAATGAAAGTAAATGCTAGGAGATGAAAGTTTATGCCATGGTACTTGATAGATGTTGGTGATGTCTCCCCGTCAATGGCGCCAGAAATTCTTCCTGCTACTTGTGAGCTGCGTTGGGATTTCCCCGAAGAGGAGAGGATGATGCAGTACAGTAGAGATAAGTATTTCCCTCAGTTAAGAACCAAGGTTATCAATCCAGTAGGAGAACCAAGCAACACCTCGTTAGCAGTACCTACACACAAAATAACAAATACTTGCACCCAACGCAAACGCGGGGTTGTCAATCCCTCGACGGTTAAGTGCAAGATCAAATCTTGTAGTGATAGATAGATAAATAAAACACAAAATAAAATAAAGTAAATAAAATTGCAGTAAAGTATTTTTGGTTTTAATATATGATAAAAGTAAGACCAGGGTTCATAGTTTTCACTAGCGGCTTTTCTCTTGAAAATAGCATACGCTGGGTAAGCAAATTACTGTTGGGCAATTGATAGAAAAGCGAATAATCATGACGATATCCAACGCAATGATCATGTATATAGGCATCATGTCTAAGAAAAGTAGACCAACTCCTGCCTGCATCTACAACTATTACTCCACACATCGACCGCTATCCAGCATGTATCTGAAGTATTAATATTAAGTTCATAAAGAACGGAGTAACGCCTTAAGCAAGATGACATGATGTAGACAACATAAACTCACGCATGAATAAACCCCATATTTTTGTCCTTAGTGGCAACGATACAAATACATGT
The DNA here is from genome assembly GCF_002162155.2 of Triticum dicoccoides. Lineage (NCBI taxonomy): Eukaryota > Viridiplantae > Streptophyta > Magnoliopsida > Poales > Poaceae > Triticum > Triticum dicoccoides. Next base: position 220,542,278 of record NC_041389.1, on the reverse strand, counting down.
CATGTCCCCTTCTGTCACTGGGATATATATCACCGCAAGATTGAACCCATCACAAAGCACCTCTTCCATTGCAAGAAAAAATAATCTACTTGGCCAAACCAAATCAATAGATCGGAGAGAAATACAAAGCTATAATAATCATGCATAAAAGAGTTCAGAGAATACTCAAATAAAATTCATGGATAATCTGATCATAAACTCAAAATTCATCGGATCCCAACAAACACATCGCAAAAAGTGATTACATCTAATAGAACTCCAAGAACATCGAGGAGAACATTGTATTCAAGATCAAAGATAGAGAAGAGACCATCTAGATACTAGATATGGACACGCATGTCTATGGTAAACTACTCATACATCATCGAAAGGGTAGCAAGGTTGATCTAGAGCCCCTCCGTTATCGATTCCTCCTCTGGCAGAGTATCAGAAAAGGCCTCCAGATGGGATCTCATGAGAACAGAAGCTTGCGGTGGTGGAAAAAGTCTTTTGGGTGGCTCTCTATTGGTTTTCCGATTTTAGAGAATTTATAGAGGTAGAATTAGGTTAAACGAAGCAATGAGGGCCCCACAAGGCACCAGGGCGTGCCTACCCCCTAGGCACACCTTGGTGGCTTATAGGCCCTCATTGCTTCGTTTGACCTAATTCTACCTCTATAAATTCTCTAAAATCGGAAAACCAACAGAGAGCCACCCAAAACACTTTCTGGTGGTTTATGGGCCACCCCTTCGTCTTCTGACCCTCTCCCAAAGCTTCTAGGGTCTCTGATGTCCAAAAAATATCATCAAAAATTTCATGGCATTTGGACTTTGTTTGGTATTGATATCCTAGAAAACCAAAGACAAACAAAAAAGGAACTGGCACTTGGCACTAAGTTATTAGGTTTGTCCAAAAAAATGATATATAATAACATATAATTGCACATAAAACTTCCAAGATTGATACTATAATAGCATGGAACAATCAAAAGTTATAGATACATTGGAGACGCATCAACCAATCCCCAAGCTTAATTCATGCTCGTCCTCGAGTAGGTAAATGATAAAAAAAATTGATGTGGAATGCTACCTAACATGTCATGTAATCTCTATTTTATGGCATGAATATTAAGGTCCGAATCCTTCAAAGCAATACTCTATAGTTTGACATAAAAACAATAATAATAAGGCATACCAACAAAAATCATGTCTTTCAAAATATCAATGCTAAAGAACGTTATCCCTACAAAATCATATAGCCTTGTCATGCTCCATCTTCTTAACACAAAGTATTTATCAAGCACAACCCCAATGGCAAGCCGAGGAACTGTTTCATACTTTTTAACGCGCTTCAACTTTTTCAACTCCCACACATCGAGCAATAAGAGTGGAATCGAGTATGGTGATGGAGATAGTGTGGAGAAGAGAAAAAAGGAGAAAGTTTCACATCGACTAGGATAATCAACGGGCTATGGAGATGCCCATCAAGTGATGTCAATGCAAGGAGTAGGGATTGCCATGCAACGGATGCACTAAGAGCTATAAGTGTCTGAAAGCTCAAAAAAGAAAACTAAGTGGGTGTGCATCCAACTTGCTTGCTCATGAAGACCTTGGGCATTTGAGGAAACCCATCATTAGAATATACAAGCCAAGTTCTATAATGAAAATTTTCCACCAGTTATATGAAAGTGAACGCATAGGAGACTCTCTATATGAAAAACATGGTGCTACTTTGAAGCACAAGTGTGGAAAGGATAGTAATATTTCCCTTCTCTCTTTTTCTCTCATTTTCATTTTTTTTTCTTGTCTCTCTCTTTTTTGTTGGGCACTTTTTGGCCTCTCTTTTTTGTGTGGGCTCTTTTTGGCCTCTTTTTTTCATCCAGAGTCTCATCACGACTTGTGGGGGAATCATAACCTCCATCATCCTTTGCTCACTTGGGACAATGCTCTAATAATGAATATGATGATCATCACACTTCTATTTACTTACAACTCAAAAAAATACAAATCGATACTAGAACAAAATATTACTCTATATGAATAACTCTAGAAGTGTATCAGGATGTGCAATGATCTACCAAAACATGTATAAAAACTAATGAACAGTGGCTAAGCCACAAATACAATGTCATCTACATGATCATGCAAAGCAATATGACAATGATGATGTGTGTCATAATAACTGAACGGTGGAAGTTGCATGGCAATATATCTCAGAATGGCTATGGAAATGCCATAATAGGTAGGTACGATGGCTGTTTTGAGGAAGATAAAAGGAGGCTTATGTGCGATAGAGCGTATCATATCACGAGGTTTGGATGCACCAGCAAAGTTCGCACTGCATCTCGAGGTGAGAAAGGGCAATTTATACGTCTCCATCGTATCTACTTATCCAAACACTTTTGCTCTTGTTTTGGACTCTAATTTGCATGATTTGAATAAAGCTAACCCGGACTGACGTTGTTTTTAGCAGAACTACTATGGTGTTGTTTTTGTGCAGAAATAAAAGTTCTCGGAATTGGACGAAATTTTTTGGAGAATTATTTTGGAATAAAAGAAAAATATTGGAGCAAAAACCCACTGGAGGGGGGCTGCTGCCCACTAGGCACCAGTGCGCGCCACCCCCCTCTTGCGTGCCGTGGTGGGTAGTGGGGCCCTCGAGGCGCCGCTGACCCTAACTTCAACTCTATAAATTCTTATTTTCCGAGAAAAAATAGGAGAGGAAGTTTCATCATGTTTTACGATACGAAGCCGCCGCAACCTCCTGATCTTCAGTGGGAGGCCAGATCTGGGGCCCGTTCGGGGCTCCAGAGAGGGGGATCTTCCATCTTCATCATCATCAACCATCCTCCATAACCAATTTCATGATGCTCACCGCTGGGAGTGAGTAATTTCTTCGTAGGCTCACTGGATGGTGATGGTTTGAATGATATTCATCATGTAATCGAGTTAGTTTTGTTAGGGCTTGATCCCTAGTATCCACTGTGTTCTGAGATTGATATTGCTATGAATTTGCTATGCTTAATGCTTGTCACTAGGGCCCGAGTGCCATGATTGTAGATCTGAACCGTTTATGTTTTCGCCAATATATTTGTGTTCTTGATCCGATCTTGCAAGTTATATGCACCTGCTACGTGTTATAATCCGCATACCCCAAGGTGACAATAATTGGGATTCTTGCTAGTGATTGCCGTAGTTTGAGGAGTTCATTTATTCACTATGTGTTAATGCTTTGTTTCCTTTCTCTATTAAAAGCAAGCCTTAATTCCCTTAGTTTCCATATGGAGCCCGCTACCATGGGAGGGTAGGACAAAAGATGTCATGCAAGTTCTTTACCATAAGCACGTACGCATATTTACGGAATACATGCCTACATTACTTTGATGAATTGGAGCTAGTTATGTGTCGCCCTAGGTTATGACTGTTTATATGATGAATATTATCCAACGTTATCACCGACCCAATGCCTATGGGATTTTCACATGTTGTTCTTGCTAAGATACTAGTGTTGTTACTACTGTTACAACTCTACAAAACTACTGCCACTAGTGTTACTGTTGTTATCATTGCTACTACTATGAAATTACCATATAATACGTCTCCAATGTATCCATAACTTTTGGTTGTTCCATGCAATTATATTATCCATCTTGGGTGTTTAATATGCATTATTTTGCTATTTTATATCAATTTTTGGGACTAACCTATTAACCTAGTGCCCAAGGCTAGTTGCTATTTTTTCCTTGTTTTTTTACAGAAAATCAATACCGAACAGAGTCCAAATGAAATGAAACTTTTTGATGATTTTTCTTGGACAACAAGACACCCACGAAGCTTTGCAGGAAGGCTAGAAGAGCCACAAGGAGGCCACAAGCATCTAGGGTGTGCCCCAGGGGGGCGTGCCCGCCAGGCTTGTGGGCCCCTCGGGGCTCCCCTAACCCTAATCTCAGGTCCATAAATACCCAAATATTCCCTATATACACCAAAAATACTTTTCTGCTGCCGCAAGTTTTTGTCCTCGTGAGATCCCATTTTGGGGCCTTTTCCGGTACTCTGCCAAAAGGTGATTCGATCATGGAGGGCCTCTACATCAACCTTGGTGCCCTTCCGATGATGTGTGATTAGTTTACCACACACCTACGGGTCCATAGCTAGTAGCTAGATGGCTTCTTCTCTCTCTTTGTTCTTCAATACAATGTTCTCCTCGATGTTCTTGGAGATCTATTCGATGTAATCTTCTTTTGCGGTGTGTTTGTTGAGATCCGATGAATTGTGAGTTTATGATCAGATTATCTATGAATATTATTTGAGTCTTCTCTGAACTCTTTTATGCATGATTAAGATAGCTTTGTATTTCTCTCCTATCTATTGATTTGGTTTGGCCAACTAGATTGATTTTTATTGCAATGGGAGAGGTGCTTTGTGATGGGTTCAATCTTGTGGTGTCCTCACCCAGTGACAGAAGGGGTAGCAAGGCACATATTGTTGCCATTAAGGATAAAAAGATTTTTTTTACCTTATGGATTGGATCTATCCCTGTACATCATATTATCTTGCTTAAGGCGTTACTCCATTCTAGTTAACTTAATACACTAGATGCATGCTGGATAGCGGTCGATGTGTGGAGTAATAGTAGTAGATGCAGAATCGTTTCGGTCTACTTTTGACTGACGTGATGCCTATATTCTTGATCATTGCCTTAGATATCGTCATGATTATTCGCTTTTCTAGCAATTGCTCAACAATAATTTGTTCACCCACCGTATGCGTTCTTTCAAGAGAGAAGCCTCTAGTAAAAACTATGCACCCCCTCGGTCTATTCTTATCATATTAATTTCAGATCTATAAAACCAAAAACCCAAAAATACCTTGCTGCAATTAATTTACCTTTACTTTATTTTGCACTTCTATGTATCTTTTATACCTATCTCTATCAGATCTCATCCTTGCAAGTAACCGTGGAGGGATTGACAACCCCTTTATCGCGTTGGGTGCAAGTATTTGTTTGTTTGTGAATGTGCTATCATTGGAGACTTGTGTGTTCTTCCTACTAGATTTATACCTTGGTTCTTAACTGAGGGAAATACTTGTCTCTACTTTGTTGTATCACCCTTTCCTCTTCAAGGGAAAAACCGACACAAGCTCAAGAAGTAGCAGGAAGAATTTTTGGCACCATTGTCGGGGAGGTTCTACATCAAGCCTACCAAGTACCTATCATAAACTCTCATCTCTTGCATGTACAATAGTTACCATTTGCCTCTCATTTTCCTCTCCCCCGCTTCTAGAATGTTTTCAGAAAAACACAAAAATATTTGCCTTTTTATTCGCTCTCTTTCCGTTCGTCTTTTTGCTTGCTTTTTGTTTCCTTGTGTGCTAGATTGCTTGCTTCGAACTTATCATCATGAGTGATTTTGGTATGGCAGAGATAGATGATGGGAGAACTCCTAAAATTGGACGTTCTACAAATTTGGATGCTAAAACTTTCGTTATGGGACAAGGGAATGTCATAGGAAAAAAGGCCATCCAAGAGTTCTTCAATTGTGTTGGAACTTTGACTTGTGATGATGCTTTTATACTTAAAAGAACTAAACCTTATGTGGAAGCTATTTCAGCACTAGTTCTGAAGCTTGAGACTAAATTTATTTGTACTCACCCTACCTTGCAAAGATTGTTTTATGAGCTACCTGTTATAAAGGATCCTAGAGCTAAAAAGATAGTCACTCTTGTTCTTATGAATGAATTTGATCACATAGTGCGGGAGGCTAGAGAGATATTTGATTTTTATGGAATGGACCATGAAAAACTGGTGATAGATGAGATCCTTTACAACAATGATTATGTGTTAAGACATTTCCTTGTCAATGATCATTTTTTGATGAGAATATTAAAAAGCAAATCCCCGTTTTAAATATGATTAAACAAGTTTTCAATAATGTTAGTCAACGATATTCTTGGATTGTAGCCGGTAATCCAAGGGGATATACCGAGGGACAACTTGATAATGCTAAAATTTCTTTGGATAATGTGTTTCATGTTATATTTGAAAAACCTCCGGACAAAAACACATCTATGGAAAATAATACCAAAGATGACAATACGTAGATCTTTGCATTATGCCTAGCTAGGGGCATAAAACAATAGCGCTTGTTGGGAGGTAACCCAATTTTTACATTTATGTTTTGCTTCTGTTTTTCATAAAAAAACACAATTAAACTTTTGTTATTATTGTGTTTCAGTGTTTTAATTAGTGTTTGTGCCAAGTAAGACCTTTGGGGTGATTTGGGTGATAGTTGATTTGATTTTGCTGAAAAATAGAAACTTTTGCACCGAGTAACAGAATTGATATGGTCTGCTGGGACATGATAAATTCTTTAATTTTTTACGCAAGATTGATATAAAAATTGCCTACGTTGTCCTAAGTTTTTAGAATTTTTGGATTTACAAAAGTTTGGACAAAGTCCAGATTACTACAAACTGTTCTGTTTTTGATATATTTTGTTTTCATTGTGTTGTTTGCTTATTTTGATGAATCTATGGGTAGTATCGGTAGGTATGAACCATGAAGAAGTTAGAATACAGTAGATTTAACACCAATATAAAATTGGAATGAGTTTACAACAGTACCTACAAGTGGTTATTTGGTTTGTTTCACTAACAGATCTCATGAGTTTTCTGTTGAGTTTTGTGTTGTGAAGTTTTCACGTTTTGGGCGAAGTTTCGATGGACTATGGAATAAGGTGTGGCAGGAGCCTAAGCTTGGGGATGCCCAAGGCACCCCAAGGTAATATTCAAGGACAACCAAGCATCTAAGCTTGGGGATGCCTGTGACACCCCCGATTCAATCATACACTAATCATGCACGCAAACATGTACGATCAAGATCAGGGACTCACGGGAAGATATCACAACACAACTCTAAAAGTAAAATAAGTCATACAAGCATCATATTACAAGCCAGGGGCCTCGAGGGCTCGAATACAAGTGCTCGAACATAAACGAGTCAGCGGAAGCAACAATATCTGAGTACAGACATAAGTTAACCAAGTTGCCATAAGATGGCTAGCACAAAATGGGATACAGATCGAAAGAGGCACAGGCCTCCTGCCTGGGATCCTCCTAACTACTCCTGGTCATCGTTAGCGGCCTGCACGTAGTAGTAGGCACCTCCAGTGTAGTAGGAGTCATCATCGACGGTGGCGTCTGGATCCTGGGCTTGAACGTCTGGTTGCGGCATCCGAGAAGGAGAGGAAAAGGGGGAAAAGAGGGAGCAAAGCAACCGTGAGTACTCATCCAAAGTACTCGCAAGCAAGGATCTACACTACATATGCATGGGTATATGTGTAAAGAGGCAATATCGGTGGACTGAACTGCAGAATGCCAGAATAAGAGGGGGATAGCTAGTTCTATCGAAGACAACGCTTCTGGCAGCCTCTGTCTTGCAGCATGTAGAAGAGAGTAGATTGAAGTCCTCCTAGTAGCATCGCATAGCATAATCCTACCCGGCGATCCTGCCCTCGTCGCCCTGTGGGAAAGCGATCACCGGGTTGTCTCTGGAACTTGTCTGGGTGTGTTTTATTAAGTATCCAGTTCTAGTTGTCATAAGGTCAAGGTACAACTCCGGGTCATCCTTTTACTGAGGGACACGCTATTCGAATAGATAAACTTCCCTGCAGGGGTGCACCACATAACCCAACATGCTCGATCCCCTTTGGTCGGACACACCTTCCTGGGTCATGCCCGGCCTCGGAAGATCAACACGTCGTAGCCCCACCTAGGCACAACACAGAGGACAGCACGCCGGTCTAAATCCTATGGCGCACGGGTCTGGGCCCATCGCCCATTGCACACCTGCACGTTGCGAGGGCGGTCGGAAGCAAACCTAGCCTCCCTAATACAAGAGCAGGCGTTCTAGTCCAATCCAGCATGCGCCGCTCAGTTGCTGACGTCAAAAAGGCTTCGGTTGATACCACGACGTCGAGTGCCCATAAATGTTCCCGCGTAGTTGGTTAGTGCGTATAGGCCAGTGGCCAGACTCAGATCAAATACCAAGATCTCATTAAGCGTGTTATTATGAAGTAACTGCGAACGCCGACCAGGGCCAAGCCCACCTCTCGCCTAGGTGGTCTCAACCTACCATGTCGCTCCGCCGCAAAGTAACAGTCGGGGGCATCGGGAACCCAGGCCCACCTCTACCGGGATGGAGCCACCTGTCCTTCCAGCCCCATATCCGAATCACTTGCGAGTACTCAATGAGCCGACCCGAGATTAGTCACCATCTGTATAGTATGTATGTATAGTATATATACCCGTGATCACCTCCCGAGCAATCACGGCCCCATAGTATAGCATGGCAGTCTCACAAAAATGTAGGGCCACAGATGATAAACTAGCATCCTATACTAAGCATTTAGGATTGCGGGTAAGGTATCAACAACTGTAGCAACAATGACAGGCTATGCAACAGAATAGGAGTAACCGAATAGTAACATACTACACTACTCTAATGCAATTAGTAGAGGGTAGAATAGGCGATATCTGGTGATCAAGGGGGGGCTTGCCTGAAAGCTTTGTTGTACAGGAAGAAGGGTCGTCGGTGACGTAGTCCTACTCGGTGGCATCAAAGCCGGTCTCGAGGTCTACCGGGGAAGGAAAGGGGGAAGAAACATTAAATAGGAGCAAACAAAGCATCACAAAACATAAGGAGGCAAAATGCGGTGCTAGGTATGCCCTAACGCGGTAGGAGGTGATACCGACGAAGGGGGGAAACATCCGGGAAAGTACCCAGGTGTTCCGCGTTTTTGGACAGATGAACCGGAGGAGGAAAGTTGCGTGTTTGCTATGCTAGAAATATGTGGCGGACGAACGGACTGCGTATCCGGATTCGTCTCGTCGTTGTGAGCAACTTTCATGTACAAAGTTTTTCCATCCGAGCTAAGGTTTATTTTATATTAATTTTAAAAGATTTAATCATTTTTAGAATTTACTTAATTATTTGAAATCACCATTATCCAGAATAGTGTATGCTGATGTCATCATGATGTCAGCATGACGTCAGCAGTCAACAAGGCGTTGACTGTGTCAAACTGATGTGTGGGTCCCGCATGTCATACTCTGTTTAGGTTAATTAGGATTTAGCCAATCTAATTACTTGTTTAATTAAACTAACTAGTTAATTAGATTAATTAAACAGGATTAATTAGCTTAATTAATTCACTAATTAATTATTAATTTTATTAATTCAATTTTATTTTATTTTTCTTTTATTTAAAGAAAACATTCTGGGGTGGGGCCCCTTGTCATAGGCCCCTAGGGCGGTTTGGGCGCTCGGGTGCAGGTGTCACCCGAGCGGGCGCTGGGCAGTGGGCACCGTTGTGGGCGCGGCGCCCATCGGGGCTGACCCGAGGCGACGGGGCGGGTGCGTGGTCGGCGGCGCGGGTCACCGGCCGACCGCGGCAGGTGGAGGCGACGCAGGGGCAGCGAATGAGCAGTGGGGCCATGGCGGAAGTGGGCGTCGTCGGAGCGGGGTGAGCAGGGCGCGGGCGGGGAAGCACAGGATGGCGGGCGAGTGCACGTGCGTGCGCACGGGGACAGGGGAGAGGAGAGGCCGGGGTCCTCACCGTGGTTCGTAGGGACGGGGCAACAATGCGTGAGGAGTAGGATGGAGACGGCGCGTCGTGGAGGAGGCAGTCCGGCGATGAGGGGCTTGACGAATCCGACGAGAGCGGTGACGTGCGTGGTCGTCGGGGCTGAGGACGTGGACGACGAGGTCTAGCAGCGACGGGGTGGCGACGGCGAGCGATGGGGCGCGGCGTCGGGGTCGGGGCAATGACCCGATCCAGATCCAGAAATGGGGAAGCGAGGAGGAGACGACGATGTTGCGGCAGGAGGTCGGGGATGGCAGTGCTCGGCGCCGGCGGGTGGCGGCCTCAGGGGAGCGGCGGCTCGGGTGTCAGGTGCCCGCTCCACTGACGTACGTGCGTGTGGCGGCACGGGTGAGGGGACGAGGGGAAAGGTGGGGTGAGTGGTGCGACGGGGGCAACGGGTTAGGGTTTCTGGGGGTAGTGGCCTTGTAGGCCAGAGATGGGGGGCGGCTGGGCCGGCCGGTCGGCCAGCTGGGCCGAGGCCCAACGGGAGGGGAGGTTTTCTCCTTTTGTTTTTTTTATTTTCCTTTTGTTATTTTTCTTTATTTCTTTTCTGTTACTTTTAGTTTCACTTTTACTTTAGATTTATGACTTATAAAAGTAGTCCCTAATTTAGTCTAAATAATTATACTACGGCCACATAAGTTTGGGCAACTAGATAGAATAGTTTAATAATTTATTAATTGTAAAAAGCATTTGATTAATTGTTTTGTTACTATTTTATTGACTTTAGGACAATCAAATACTTTCAAAGAGGTTGGTTTCTTCACCATTATTACTTATGCATTATTTGGCTCTCTCCGAACATTTTAGTTTTAAAATTGGAAAACTTTTATTATTTGTTTGATTTTGAATTTGGATTTGAATCGGTTTCGAACTAACGCGAGATTAGTAACTATAATGGAGGTGACGTGGCATCGTTAGTATAGGGTTACTGTAGCTTGATTATCCGGGCATCACAATTCTCCTCCACTACAAGAAATCTCGTCCCAAGATTTAAGAGGCGGAGTAAAGGGGTAAGCTTCGGGACACGAAATTCTAGCGAGTGTTCTTGGTCTTGGTTGCTCTTCTCGAAGAGATCAATCCATTACGTTGATGTCTTCATTTCTCTGCTTCAGGTCATCATGATCAAGTCGGCATCCTTTCTTCGGGAACTCCATCGTACTTACAAAAGAATAAAGGGTGTGTATTCCGGGAGAACGGACCTCTGCAAGGTTTACTATCGGGTCGATAACATTGGGAAGGCGGCGGGAAGTAACTCTCGAATTGAAACTGAAGAAAATATCGAGAGCAAAGTAAGGAGGTATCATGGGATGTTTCGAGTAGGCAGGCAATCGTTCGATGCCTGAAATAGGGCGTGAAAGGGGTTCAAAGCAAAGGATTACATATTGTATCAGATACCAAAATTGATGATCTCTAGGAAGGTGGCTCATGATCTGCATACGAAGCCAAGCATGAGGAATAACTTTGGAAACAAGGGCGTACATGAGAGTCAGGTTTTGATCCTGTGGAACTGTGGGTTATGGGCCCACCATGTGGGTCAAAAGTAGATAAGGGGCGCTGACATCTTGCACGGTCACGATAGCTAGGCATGACAGAGGATAGCCTGTTGGTTATGTTGGCAACAATGCCGGTACCAAGGGCGAGGGACAAAGAGAACCATCTTCCTGCTCGTTGAACGAGGCGGACCAATAGGCAAAGTTCTTGTCCATCGGTGGTTACCGGAATGTCATTAACAATAGTAACAAGATCTTAATGACAAAATGACACAACGAGGTGTTTACATAAGAAGTGAATTATTACTTCTTAGATCATATAGATCACAAGAAAGATTAAACAAAACAATGGAAAGGAAAAGGTGTTTAAACACATAATTCAGGGGTATATCCTTTCCAAGGTCAAACAAAGCATGATATCCATGGCAAGATATAAATAGAAACCCTTTAGATGAGGGGAGAGAAAATTTCATGACATTATCCATACAACGGTGTTTGGATAATTGATAAGGAAATTTTTGCATTGTGCTTCAAATGCTCTTATTGAAGATCGAAGTACCACAGACATGCTTCGAGATAGCATTGATATGCTCTTCAAGCAAGGTCGGACTTTGGATACACAAAAGGATCCATCAGGAACAACTTGTAGAATAAGCCTTACAATTTCCTCATAGAAGAACGACTAACCTTGAGAAAAAGAAAACTATAACAATAGGTCCTCGGGCCAGGTGTGCTAGGCATGACATCTTATTACCGGGTCATCAAAGGACCAACATCATAACTCCTGGAAAGTTGTCCCAACCATCATATCTTATCGAGATTCAGATCCGATTGGTGTCATGATACCTCAGACTCAGGATGTCCGAGAAGAAAAGGTGCAAAACAAATCGATGAAATGACATTGGAAGATTCTCGGGAAATGAACTATGGGAGCGGGTTCCTGAAACAATAGTTCATCATTAAACCAAGGACAGGATGAGGAGGTGGCCAATGGGCTCAGCGACAATTCATCGAGAATTCCAAATGGATGGATTTCCACAATAATGTGAACAAGAAGATGACACTTGTCAATTCAAATGATATAATGTTGTATGCTCGAGGAAAACATACACCATCAATCATTAGTTGAAGATGTGCCCGAAATATGACCTTAGGCAACAAGATCAATGTTAGAGTGATGATTCAATAACCAAGAGTCTAAGAATGAACTGTCGATCATTAACTTCATAGCAATAGGGTTGCTAGAAGTACAGAACTCAAGCATCACCATTCACTTGTCAGTAACCCGGTTAGAATCAACATGGGGACGAAAAAAGAATGGTGACGGTGAGAAGTATTACTATACCAAGAATTCTTAAGAGGTGGAGCAATCCTCACCACATCCTTGACATAAAGTCAGCAATACTTCCAGGTAGAACATAATACAAGCTGGATAGGAAGTTGCATCCATAACATGAACAAGTTTGTGATGAAAGGAAGATAAGGATGTTGTCGATGGTAACTGAAATTACCAAGGGACAAGATGGCACTTATTAACATGAATTCGATTGATATCTTGGAAGAGCTCAGAATTTTGATGACGATCAAGACACATTTGTCGAGAGGTTTCATGAAGATGTAATCGGCCGGCGATGACATCAATTCAATGGAATGATGAAGCGAAAGGTTATTGGAACCAAGGGTATGACACAAACTCGAAATCAAGCTTGTTGTTCAAGGCGAAATGGTATGACGAGGAAGATCGACGTAAGGTTATCTCATCGTCAAAGATTGTGCTTCGGGAAGGACCAGATAGCACAGATAAAATTTAGCACGATAATGATATAGCTGATCAGGCTAGGAATGACTTGAAGGATTATTAAACTCGCCAGCAACAAAAATTACTTAGTTATTGAATCGGAGTGTGAAATCGACTCACTTATTGGTGTTCTCGGTTGGCATACAACACAGAACCCATGAAGTGACAATGACAGGGAAAGGTAGTACTTCATCAAAAGTTCATAAGATGTAGTTCAATGGCATGATATCCTTGAGATACCAGAGGTAATACTCGAAGGTAGATCCTAATAGAGGTTGGGCAGGCGCATTGATCTGTAGAAGACAAGTGCTTTAACTTGTCCGAGAAATGGATCAAAGAAGAACAATCATGGTCGGAACCATGATTGCAAAGGATCAATTCACAGATACCAGATGATATTTATTAAGGAAATAGTTATTATTTTACAAGAAGCTTCCATGATAGGATCTACATCGTGTCCATGGGCATGAACCCAAAGTTCAAGGTCAACTCCCACTTCTCTAATGCATAACCTTTCACTCACTTCTCTCCTTCGATGAAGTTGTAGTATTGAAATTTTATCTGACATAACATCAGTAGATTATGACCGTAGTAGTTTCCGGGTTCACAAGATTAGAAAAGGCATAGGTTCAACCCATCAGGGACTCTTAGGAATAAATACCACAAACTTTAGAAGTAAATCACACAAGCTCGAAAGCAGAGCTTGTTCGACAAGGCAGAGGATATAATTTACCAAAGGCATTGTGTACCCGAGAAAAGACTCACAAAGTTATTGAATACGAAGGACATTGTCAGATGAAATCCAATAAAGGATCTGGTGGTCCACAAGGGATCTGATGTGAGCATCGGTATTCAACCAGAAGAAGAAAGAATGCAAGGGGGTCGGATTATAGAAACAACTGACTAACTCAAAGCTCAATTGCACAAGAATTATGAATTCCCAGTCAAGGGATCAGAAGCAACGCTCTGATTAGGGATGGATAAGTTGAATAGTCCTAGGGGTACAATCGACGACAATTTGATTGGCCGAGAACCAGCTCAATCTAAAAATGACGGCTGAGCCAGGAAGATAATTCATAAGGATCATCTGATGATTGCGGGCATTCGCAATGTATTGAACCAATCTATCCCCCTAGGAGCATGTGTATTACTCCCTTCGTTCCAAAATAGATGACCCATCTTTGTACTAAAGTTAGTACAAAGTTGAGTCATCTATTTTGGAACGGAGGGAGTAGTACTTTGTTTTGATGGCTAATAAACTTTTGCAATAAGTATGTGAGTTCTTTATGACTAATGCTGAGTCCATGGATTATACGCACTCCCACCCTTCCACCATTGCTAGCCTCTTCGGTACCGTGCATTGCCCTTTCTCACCTTGAGAGTTGGTGCAAACTTCACCAATGCATCCAAATTCCGTTATATGATATGCTCTTTCACACATAAGCCACCATATATCTTTCTCAAAACAGCCACCATACCTACCTATTATGGCATTTCCATAGCCATTCCGAGATATTTTGCCATGCAGCTTCCACCGTTCCATTTTATTATGACACATACCATCATTGTCATATTGTTCTCATATGCATGAGGCATTCATATAGAGTCATATATTTGTTCTAGTATCGAGTTATAGTTCTTGAGTTGTAAGTAAATAAAAGTGTGATGATCATCATTATTAGAGCATTGTCCCATGTGAGGAAAGGATGATGGAGACTATGATTCCCCCACAAGTCGGGATCAGACTCCGGACTTAAAATAAAAAGAGGCCAAAGAGCCCAAAAGAAAACATGAGAGAAAAAGAGAGAAGGGACAATGTTACTATCCTTTTCGACACTTGTGCTTCCATGTAGCACCATGTTCTTCATGACAGAGAGTCTCCTATTTTATCACTTACATATACTAGTGGGAATTTTCATTGTAGAACTTGGCTTGTATATTCCAATGATGGACTTCCTCAAATTGCCCTCGGTCTTCGTGAGCAAGCGAGTTGGATGCACACCCACTTAGTTTTCTTTTAAGCTTTCATACACTTATAGCTCTAGTGCATCCGCTGCATGGCAATCCCTACTCTTTGCATTGCCATCAATTGATGGGCATTCCATAACCTATTGATTAGCCTCGTCAAGTGAGACTTTATCCTTTTTGTCTTCTCCTCACAACCTCCACCATCATATTCTATTCCACCTTTGGTGCTATATCCATGGCTCACGCTCATGTATTGTGTGAGGGTTGAAAAAGCTTAAGAACGTCAAAAGTATTGCCCTGAGGGCCAAGACTAGATCGCCTCGACAAGGCTCCAGGGCCATCAAGATCAGATCCCGACAGGCTCCGTACCGGCAGGCCTCCGCCAAAGACGCCACTGCTCCACCTCATCATACACAAGTCATTAATCATTGCGGTGTCGAGCTCTCAAGTGGCTAGGTGGATCTTGTCAGATACGTGGCAACCTGCTGGAGAGGAGATTAACTTTATTGACACCCATACAGATGGCGTGTTGTGTTGATAAGAAGATGGATAAGTAGCGCGACAGGCTTGTCGGGCTTCAACCTCAGCATGACACCTAGCAGTTCAATTAATGCACTTTGTCCTAACTGCTAGAGTTAGGTATGATAGCACTGTTAGCTATCTAATCATACCATAATGAGTGTTTTTGCCACCGTGGTCGCCCCTTAAGCTATAAAAGGAGGCCCAAGGCAACCTAGCAAAGGGTTCGAACAGTTTGATCCATCAACACTTGTACGTGAGCGCTGCTCTCCCTGAGGCACCCTTGTCGAGCTTGAGCTCGCCACGTATTTGTGTTCCTCCAGATAAATCCACCACAACATGAGTAGGGTTTTATGCTGCAAAGTGGCCCGGACATGGGTAAAAGAGAGTTGTTCGTCGTTGTGCTGCCTGTTGTTTCTGCTCTTTGTGCAATGTGACTGTCCCCTTGCCGAACCACAAAGGGACACCCCTGCCCCATAGACGATCGAGCTTCCAAGACAACATCTTTGGCGCGCTAGGTAGGGGGCATTGCTTGTCCGAATCTGAGGTAGTAGTCAACTAGTCGAACTTCATCACCTCCAGCTTCATCAGTGGCCCAAGAAGAAAAGCGGTGCGGTGGTGCATCCTTCCGCTTTGAAGGCCTCCTCGGCTGCGACTGCGGGAGATGTAGACGCCACAGCCGTGGCAGACGGGGTAGGCACCACGAGCGGTGTAGCCAATGCTCCCACTGTGACAAAAGTGGGGACCGGGACTGCAGAGGCGGCCCAGCTCCCTCAACCTTTTGGTGAGCATACTCATGCAGGCATGGATTGAGGCGATGTCCAGCTTCCGCTTGCTCACCGCAGCAGCGAGCGCGACCAACACGGCATGGACGCCCGCTCCATTGCAAGCCAAGATCCGTTGTTTGTGCTGACAAAGGGGCGACGCCAGGACACACGCTCCATCCCACGCAGGGCGAGCGTGACAAGACCCCAAGCGGAGCTGTCCATCCACCACGACCACGTCCACATGGGAAGGGCCTAGCTAACCAAGAGCCTGGCCACCCAGAACAACCACAACCACGCCAGACAACCCTCATGATTGGTCCTAAGTGGTAGGAGCATAACGACGCTCCTTCCAATTTGACCAGGAGTCGAGCGTCGTCACGCTTTGCCTCCCATGCCATGCCAGGTGGCTAAAGCGATGGCGAGAGCTCCGCTAGTATTGAACTTTCCCCTAGCAGTAGACAAGATGGATGAGTGGAGAGCTACCATCCAAAGCCTCACCGGATTTGTTGAAGCCAGCAACTCGCAGCATGCAGAGCCTTCATGATGACCGCAGGAAATGCCGGCAGCCCCCGCAGGTGGCCAAATTGAGAGGACTACATCCATAGTGCAGTCCCCTTCACGGCAGCCCACCCAAGGTCAACCACGGCGGGCTCAGCAAACCCAAGATGCCGGTGAGCCTGACGAAGTGTCAATGGCCTCATCCGACCTACAACTCAGCGGGATCAACGTCAAGTGTTGAGGGACAGGAGGAAGGAAGACACCCACATCACCATTGAGCGGCTTCGTGAGGCTTGCCGATAATCAGACATGCGCAATGGACCCGATGTTGACGAACCCGCGCCCAATGTTGGCGGGTACTTTCCTTACGAGGTAGGGGTGCCCCGCCTTCACTCGCGAGCTGCGGCAAGTCCGTTGGCCGTCCTCTCTCACCTTGAAGCCTGACCTGCCAGAGAAATATGATGGAAAACTGAACCCGACAGAGTTTTTGGGCATCTATATGATCACTGTTCAATCTGCATGGGGAAGAGATGAGAAAGTGCTTGCCAATTACTCCCTATTGGATCTCAAGCCTAATGTGAG
Source organism: Triticum dicoccoides (assembly GCF_002162155.2). Taxonomy (NCBI): domain Eukaryota; kingdom Viridiplantae; phylum Streptophyta; class Magnoliopsida; order Poales; family Poaceae; genus Triticum; species Triticum dicoccoides. The sequence continues at coordinate 220,525,031 of NC_041389.1, read as the reverse complement.
GTCTTGGCTGATGCACCTGCCGGAGGTCCATTTCCTCCTAGCCAGACTTGTGCAACGACTTCATTGGCGCCTTCACAGGTGGCCATCAAGAACCATGACAACACAGTGACCCGCAGGCCCTTCTACAAAAAGAAGGGGAGAGTTTGCACAAATATTTGCAAAGGTTCAGTCAATGCACCAAAACATCCTGAAGATACATCCAGCAGTTGTGATTGCCGCATACCACATGAATGTGTGTAATCGGAGGATGCAGTCCAAGATGAATGTTCATCTGCCCAAGACTGTCAATGAACTCTACACGTTGGCGGACAAGTGTGCTTCTGCTGAAGAGGGGAGAAGACTTCCAGGGGAGGAGGTTGGTGTCGAAGTCGATCTGGAAGACGACGACGACACTGCCACCCCTAGGAAGAGGAACAGAAAACGCAACAAGAAGCATAAGTAAAAAATAATTAATGCTCGTTGAGAGTTCTAGTGATCTTAGTGCCGGCAAGAAAGCAAAGGCTGAGACACCCGACAAGGAAGCTGCCACTTGCTAAGAAAACCAGCAAATCCGACGGGCCATACTGCAAGATCCATAGGACAAAGGGCCATGATCTCCAAGATTGCAAACAAGTTGATCAGTTAGTCGAGAAGCAGAAGGATGAATATGAAAGGTGTGATAATTAAGAAAGTCCAGAATGGTACTGGCGAGAAAGGCCGTGGTGGCCGCAATGTTCATCGCGACAAAGTTGATCAGCAGAAGGAAAACCCCGCCAGAGGCCGTGAGAAAAAGGAAAATAAAGATAACAGTGAATAAGAGGATGGTGGGACCAGCGAGCAAGAATTTTATAAAGCTACCGAGGCAATGTGCATTGACGGGGGAGCATCCTTGCACTCCTCTCATTGCCAGCTCAAGAAGTGGGCGCGTGAGGTTGATAACCCACAAGTATAGGAGATCGCAACAGTTTTCGAGGGTAGAGTATTCAACCCAAATTTATTGATTCAACAAAAGGGGAGCCAAAGAATATTCGCGAGTGTTAGAAGTTGAGTTGTCAATTCAACCACATCTAAAAGACTTAATATCTACAGCAAAGTATTTAGTAGCAAAGTAGTATGGAAGTAACGGTAACACCAGCAGTAGTAACAGTAACAGTTTTGTAGTGATTGTAACAGCAGCACGATGAAAGTAATTTAGCAAAGATCAATATGTGAAAAGCTCATAGGGATTGGATCAGGGATGGATAATTGTGTTGGATAATATTCATCATGTAGCAGTCATAACCTAGGGTGACACAGAACTAGCTCCAATTCATCAATGTAATGTAGGCATGTATTCCGTATATAGTCATGCGTGCTTATGGAAAAGAACTTGCATGGCATCTTTTGTCCTACCCTCCCATGGCAATGGGGTCCATAAGGAAACTAAGGGATATTAAGGCCTCCTTTTAATAGAGAACCGGAACAAAGCATTAGCACTTAGTGAATACATGAACTCATCAAACTATGGTAATCATCAGAAAGAATCCCAATTATTGTCTCCTTAGGGGTATGCGGATCATAACTGATAATAGGCATCTACAAGTTGCAAGATAGGATCAAGAACCCACATATATTCATGAAAACATAAAAGATTTAGATCTAAAATCATGGCACTCGGGCCCTAGTGACAAGCATTAAGCATAGCAAAGTCATAGCAAGAACATCTAAGAACATAGTGGATACTAGGGATCTAACCCTAACAAAACTAACTTGATTACAGGATAAATCTTCTCCAACCCATCACCATCCAGCAAGCCTACATGATGGGTATAGCAGTTTGTTATCGTCCATTTGCAAAGAGATTTCAGTTTGTGTCAACCTATTCAAATCAATTCTACGATATAAAGAGAAGGGCATAACACTAATGTCGGTGTCAAAACCGGCAGATCTCGGGTAGGGGGTCCCGAACTATGCATCTGAGGATCGAAGGTAACAAGGAGGCAGGGGACACGATGTTTTACCCAGGTTTGGGCCCTCTTAATGGAGGTAACACCCTAATTCCTGCTTGATTGACTTTGATGAGTATAGGGGTTACAAGAGTTGATTTACCTCGAGATCGTAATGGCTAAACCCTAGATGTCTAGCTTGTATGATTGTGATTATCCCTAAGGACTAAACCCTCCAGTTTATATAGGCACCGGAGGGGACTAGGGGTGTAAAAAATCGGCTTACAGAGGAAGGAAACTACACATTCGGACGCCAAGCTTGCCGTCTATGCAAAGGAGAGTCCCATCCGGACACGGGAGGAGGCCTTCTGTTCTTGTATCTTCACGAGCCGTTAGTCCGGCCCATGTCACATAGGCTGGCTCTCCGACGACCCCGTAATCCAGTTCTCCCTCAGTAGCCCTTGAACTTGCCTTCAATGACGTCGTTGTATCCGGCTTCATGTCTTCGGCTTTGCAAGGCGAGTTCCCCATTGTACTCTATATAGTTCGACTTTTACATTAAATATTGTACTCTTCAACTTCTTGCCTGCCGTCGCCTCGACTTCCATGTGTCAGACGAATGAGAAGGGTCCAGGCATTTTTACAAATGACCCCTCGACCATGTAGGGCCGGCGCTTATTTAAAGAGATTGAATCTCAGATTCCATTCCTAACCAGACGAAAAAAATCCTTAGAGCTTGCCATAAGAAACCTACCAAAGATGGCCAATGCTCCTTGTTTTCCTCCTGTCCCCAAGGCCCTCAAGAAGGCTATTGGGAGAGCTGCTCAGTGCCCCACGCCCAATTGACCAAGATTCAGGCGCAGGGATACCTCCCTCCGTCGGATCTAGTCTCTGCTCGGGTGGGATTAACTACCTTCAATGGCGAAGCCTTGGCGGAAAAATTCCCCAATCCCAATAAAGGGGAGCGGGTGTGCTTCGTTTCCTTATTACTGAGGGGCGTGGGATTTCCAATCCACCCTTTCCTTAGAGGTCTTCTGGAGTATTATGGTCTCCAACTACACAACCTCACGCCGGGCTCCATTCTACACATCACGTGCTTTGTTGCTCTTTGCGAGTTGTTTCTAGGCTGCGAGGCCCATTTTGATTTACGGAGGAAATATTTCTGCCTCGTCCCTCGCTCCCAGAAGGGATCCATATTCGAGGTGGGCAGCGTAGAAGTATGGCGTATAGGCGGAACAGGATACCTGTCCGCCACTCTGAAGGAGGCGTCCAAAGAGTGGCCCTCGGAGTGGTTCTACATCGAAGATGTTGTCCTTCCGGACCCAATCCGGCAAGTTCTTCCTGAATTTTCCTCTGCCCCTTTAAACAAGTGCACCAGTTGGCGTCCCCGAAGCTATGAAGAATAAGATAGTGCGGAGGTTAAGAGGCTAGTGAACAAGATCAAAATACTTGCCCACTCCGGACTAACTATAAGCGAGGTAATGGCGGGTTCAATAAAGTTGAGCGTTCAGCCACTTCAAACCTGGGGGATTCCCATCTGGCATTACAACGGGGAGGACGACGGCTCTTGTTGCGAGCGCAAGGGTCCGGATAATTTCGCCACGCTGGCCGCCACGTTGGCTGACCTTTTCAAAGGGGAAAAAGAAGATTTCGCTCGCTTGAAGTGTCGAGAAGGTTTCTCCATGTATACCCCCATTGACTGGGTGAGTCTTTGATTTTAATTGATCTTTTTCCCTTAGCTATGCTTTTTAGTCGAACTTAATTCGACTACCTTTAACAGGAATGGAGAAAGGTCGTCGTGGGGATCTACAGCCCTGCTCCGCAGCCTGAGGACCATAATCGAGACCTTGATCCTGGATACGAAGAGGATCCGGACATATTTGTAGATTTTCAGGATGGAGTGTTTTATCAGACGAGCTATTATGGCACGGAAGTGGCCATTATAGCCGACTACCCTAGCCTTCTTCTGTCGGATTTCGGGTTTCGGCAGACCCTTGAGGGTTGAACTTTGGGGTGCGCACGAAGATCTTTCCCCTACCAGCTCACGTCTCGAAGTCTCGCAAAGGATCTAGTCTAGAAAGAAGAACACACAAGGGACACGAGATTTATACTGGTTTAGGCCACCATCGTGGTGTAATACCCTGCTCCAGTGTGTGGTGTGGTGGAATGCCTCAGGGGCTGATGATGAACAATACAAAGGGAGAACAGCCTCGTGAGGGCTGTTCTTGAGCTGGTGCGATGAACTGCTTGGGTGAGTTCAGTCGCCTCTCTCTAGTCTATGCGTGATCTGGATCCTCGATGCCCCTACTCTGTGGTGGCTAGCTCTATTTATAGAGGGAGGCACTGGGCCTCTTCCCAAATAATGAGTGGGAAGGGCGTCAACAATTGGCCATTTTGAAGGGGAACATCTAGTACACTTATCCTGACTAAAGTTGGTCTTCGGCTACCAAAGGCTCTGACGGTGACGCTGTCCTGGGCTCCACGATGACCTCCATCTTGCCGCTCTGCTGGTCTTGGTCTTGTTGCACCAAAATGATAACCTTTGCCTGATGCCTTGGCCTGTGCTTGCCCCCTTTGCACCGAAGGGGAAACAAGGGCACTGCGCAGGCCGGCGCCCGCCTGGAGCCCGCCTGGTCTCGATCGTCATGGCTTGCATCATGGGCACCTCACGAGGTACCCTGCCTTGATCTCTCCGCCTCCTCGTGAGCCTGCCTGGCGAGGCTGCTCCTGAGGAAGCTTCCTGCCGTCTGCCCCGCGAGGCTTGGCCCCTCGCGAGGGTCTTGAGCTTGAGCTGATGAAGCTAGGCTGCACTAGGCCTTCACTCGAGCCACGCCGCAGGCCGCAGTCAAGCCAGTCTGGGGACCCCCGTTCCCAGAACGCCGACAGCAGGCCCCGGGCCCAAGGCGCGCCCGGGCTTGGCTTAGTAGAGAAGCGAAGGGGCAAGTGCGAAGCGCCGCGGGCCCCAATAGCCTGCGGCCTTGGACGCCGCATGGCGATTGACTGGACGTGGGCGTCTCTGCTTCCCCATGACGCCTCGAAAACCGCATCACTTGACAAGTCCCTGCATGCAAAAATGGGTCATGATTACCTGCGATCGTGGAGGCCGGCGGTTGGCCTTCTCCGCCTATAAGTACGGAATAGCGTGAGCCCCTTCAGTCTATTCCTTCCTGCTACTCCTTTCTCTCCATCCCGGCTACTCGCCATTCCCATGGCTCTGCCGAAGAGGTTCTCGTCCGCGGAGAAGGGAAAGGCTCGTCAGGAAGGGCCTAACTCTCCTCCGACCAAGCGCGGTCGGGGCCGCCCTCGCAAGCTTCCTGCGGCCCCCGTAGTGGCTTCCCGTAGTCGTGGAGGCGGCCCCCTGCGCGGCGATGAGCGCCCGGTCGCCGATGGGAGGCACGCCGTGGCTGCGCGATCCCCCAGGTCGCGCTTCCGCTCGGCGGAGGTGCTGCCGGAGTTCGTCCTGTGGTCGACGGACCCGAGCAGCACCTGGCTCCAGCTCCCCCGCTTCTTTGTAGGTGAACTTCCGGCCGGCACTCCGGGCGGCCTCTAGCTTCAGGTGGACGGTTGCTGCAGCAGGGCCTCCTGGGCTTCGCTGAGGTCTCTGTCGCCGGGACTGTGGCCCTGACCCACGACTGGCAAACATTTGCCCGCGCGTGCGGCCTAAGCTGGCGGTGCACCCTGCACTTCAAGTTCGACGGCGACGCCACCCTCTACGTTAGGGTGTTCGGGGAAGACGGTCGTCGTGCTGGGTGCTGCCCCGAAGACGATGACCGTGGCCGGGTGCCCAGCCCCGGCGTTGATCAGGACGAAGATGGCGGCAGGCGCGTGGGCAGCGGCGCTCGGGGCTCGCCAAGCTTCGGCGACTATCCTTCAGACAGCAGCTCCTCCAGCGGTGGTCGCGACCAGCCCCCGCGCCGTCGCGCCCGCCTGGGGGAAGGTAGCGGGCCAGTCCGCCGTCGCGCCCCGGTGAAGCAAGAGGGGGGAATCTGACTAAGCTCCGGAGGCAGTACGAGCCCTCGCCGTGAGTTGGTGCCTATTTTGATTTTCTTCCTTTCCTGCGCAAAAAGAAGGTAGTGTAGGGCCCTGCGGGGGCGTATTGAACTGTTGCTGTTAATTATCATGCTGTTTCCACGATTTCTGTGCTATGTTTCCGTGCCGCGTGCCCGTGTGCGGGAGTTACTTAGCTCGGGGAGGCTTGTCGCGGTCTTCGCCTCCCGAGGCCGAGGCCTCGCCGTGCGCTTCATGTCCTGCAAGGATTAGTCAGGAGGGGTGGCTTCCGGTCTCGGTTGTGGGGGCGAATGACCCAGGTCCTGTGCTCACGTCACGATGCCCGTGGGGCACGGACTGGTAGGGGTGCTCCCACGGCGGACTCGGATAGGAAAGCTTCAAATAACTAGGGCAGAAAACACTCGCGAGGGTGCCCGCGTACCTCCCTCGCGAGACTTGCGCGAGAGAAAAAGAGGCAAGCGAGTGGGAAACATAAAGAGTCACAAGCTAGAGACGGCAACAGCTCCAATAAAACATCAAATAGGAACGAACAAGCCAACTGCAGACATCAAATAAAAAAGCCGTGTCTAGCACCTAATCTAGTCTTCGACATCTTCTCACCAGCGCGGAGCTAAGTGCTGCCACTGGGCGTGGGCGGGAGCCCCCGAGGCCCGAGGGCGGCACTCCGGAGACCCCGGGGCGTGTATAGCCCCACTCATTATTACGTGAGAGTGTCATGGGCGGCGAGCTTCACAGGCATTGGCCTTCTTCATAGGCACCGGGCCTTTTCCAAAATGCGGCAGCTTCACAGGCATTGGCCTTCTTCACAAGCACCGGGCCTTTTCCAAAATGTGGCAGCTTCACAGGCATTGGCCTTCTTCACAGGCACCGGCCTTTTCCAAAATGCGGCAGCTTCACAAGCATTGGCCTTCTTCACAGGCACCAGGCCTTTTCCAAAATGTGGCAGCTTCACAGGCATTGCGCCTTGCTCAGGAATAGAATCTTCGGAGATGTTGAATGTTCCATGCGTTCTGGATGGGTACCCCATCCTGGGTCTCCAAGAGCGCGGAGCCGGGCCTGGAAACATGAACAACCTTGAATGGGCCCTCCCACATGGGAGGGAGCTTGTGCAACCCCTCCCTGGAGAGGACCCGCCTGAGCACGAGGTCCCCTACCTCGAGAGTTCTGGGGCGGATGTTGCGGCAGTGTTATCGATGCAGCGCCTGTTGATACCTTGCCCCTCGCAGTGCGACCTCTCGACGGTGTTCCTCCCCCAGCACAAGATCCGTCCCCCGCATGGCGTCCTGCTGCGTCTCGTTGAACGCCAGGACCTGTGCGGAGCGACGCCTGACCTCGTGAGGGAGGACGGCCTCAGCTTTGTAGACGAGGAAGAACGGGGTCTCGCAAGTCGGCTTGGCCACGGTCGTGCGGATAGACCACAGCACAGACTGGAGGTCATTGTACCAGCCCCTACGCAGGCCTCCAGCTTCTTCTTCAAGGTCCTGGTCTTGAGGCCTCTCAGGACCTCTGCGTTGGCTCGTTCGGCCTGGTCGTTGCTCCAGGGGTGCGCTACCGAAGCGTAGCATATCTGCGTTCCAAGGTTAGCCCAATATGTTTTGAAGAGATTACTGGTGAATTGCGAACCATTGTCGGTGATGATGCGGTTAGGCACCCCAAATCGGCTCACGAGGCCCTTGATGAACTTGACTGCGGAGCTCGCTGGGATGGTGCGGACAGCTTCCACCTCAGCCCACTTGGTAAACTTGTCCACGGCGACATAGAGGTAGCGATAGCCCCCTGGCGCCCGAGGGAACGGGCCTAGAATGTCTAGCCCCCAAACTACGAATGGCCATGAGAGGGTTATAGTCTGCAGACCCCCCGCCGGCTGATGGATCTGCTTGGCGTGGAATTGGCAGGCCTCACAAGCCTTCACCAGCTCAACGGCGTCACTGAGTGATGTGGGCCAGTAGAATCCGCTGCGGAACGCCTTGCCAACGAGGGTTCGTGATGATGAGTGATGCCCATAGTCTCTACCGTGTATGTCTGCCAACAGCTCCTTCCCTTGCTCTCTGGAAATGCAACATAGGGACATGTCATTTGGTCGCCTCCGGTAGAGCTCTTCATCCTTGATGCAGTAGGCCATGGCCTACCGCGCCACACGCTCCGTGTCCTCCTCCTTCTCCGGCAGGGTCCCTTGCGTCAAGTAGTTCTTGAGCTCTGCGATCCAACATCCTTCTTGAGGCTCCAACGCCAGGAGCAGGCGTGCCCCTGAGGCCGGGCTGCAGGTCGGGGCTCCCGAGGCAGGCGGCTGAGGGAGCTCCTCCCGAGGTTGCGCCATGCTTGATAGTGATGGTGCCGCCGAGGGCTTGAAGAGTCGCTCCTCGAAGACGCCAGGCTCCTGAGGCAGCCACCTGGATGCCCTCTTGGTGATGTCATCAGCCTCTTGATTGGTGCCGCGAGGCACATGCTGCAACTCCAGCCCCCAGAACTATTTCTCCATCCTGCAAACCTCCGCGAGGTAGGCTTCCATGTGCTCATCCTTCGGCTCGTATATCTTGTTGGAGAAGTTGATGAGGAGTTGCGAATCGCCCTTGATTATGAGGCGCTTTACCCCCAAGGCAACTGCAGCTTTCAGGCCTGCTATCGGGCCTGCGTACTCTGCTATGTTGTTGGAGACCTTTTCTCCGTGCTGGAAACAGAGTTGTATGGCGTAGTAGAGCTTGTCCCGAGTAGGAGATACGAGCACTGCGCCGGCCCCCGCGCCATGTCGGGAGAATGCCCCGTCAAAGTACATGACCCAGCCGTCCGGTGCCTCGCTTCCCGGGAAAGTGATCGGTCCTCGCCTGCCTGGAGGCCCAGTGCCTCTGCCCATTCTGCCACGACATCTACAAGTGTGCCCTCCTTCATGACTCTGGTCGTGCTGAATTCTAGCTGAAACGCTTGCAGTTCGATGTTCCATTCAGCAACTCTTCCAGCTGAGTTGGGGCTCCTGAGTACCCTTTCCAAGGGGTATGCTGGGCCGACCTTGATGGGATGGCCTTGGAAGTAGTGCTGCAGCTTGCGTGAGGCTACCAATAGCGCGAGGAGGAGTTTTTGAGGCATGGGGTAGCGTGCCCTTGCATCCCGTAGCACCGTGTTGACGAAGTACATGGGGTGCTCACCGAGGTTGAGGGTGCTGGCGCTGCTTGCGTCCTCCGGAGGTTGGGGCGCCTCCTGAGACGACGGAGCCCCCAGCGCTTGGTCGCTTGGAGAGGCCTCTTCTGCTCCGGGTGCGCTCCCCTGCTGCGACTGATCCTTTTCGGCTGTGATCGCGGTCTTCATGAGGCTTTCTTGGCCTCGCTTTGCTTCGGCCCGGATGGTTTCTGCGGCCTTAGTCCGATGCTCCTCCCTAACCGCCACCAGGGCTGCGCTGGCAGAGTAGGGGGTGGCTGCAAGGTAGAGCACCAGGGGCTCCCGAGGATGCGGAGCTACCATCACCAGAGGGCTGGTAAGGTACCTCTTGAGATCTTGGAATGCCTTGTTGGCCTCTTCAGTCCATTCGAAGGGGCCCTTCTTCTTCATCAGCTTGAAGAAGGCCAGTGCTCGTTCCCCCATCTTAGAGATGAAGCATCCTAGCGTGGTTACACGCCCGGTGAGCTTCTGCATTTCTCTGAGGGTCTTCGGCGGGCTCATGTCTTCATCTGCTTTGACCTTCTCCGGGTTGGCCTCGATGCCCCTGTGTGACACGAGGAAACCCAGGAGCTTGCTCGAGGGGACTCCAAACACGCACTTCTCCGGGTTGAGCCGCAGGTCCACTTCATTAAGGCTCGCAAAGGTTTCTTCCAAGTCCTGTATCAGAGTTTTTGCCTCCCGAGACTTCACCACAATGTCATCGACGTAAGCTTCAGCGTTCCTCCCAAGCTGCCGGCCCAAGGAGATGTGTATCAGCCACTGAAAGGTCGCGCCTGTGTTGCGCAACCCAAATGGCATGCATGTATAGCAGTACACTCCACGCGGGGTCAGGAAAGCCGTTTTTTCCACGTCTTCTACCGCCATCTTGATCTGGTGATAGCCCGAGAAGGTAGCCAGGAAGCACAATAGGTCACACTCAGCAGTGGAGTCAATGATCTGGTCGATGCGGGGGAGCGGAAATGGATCCTGCGGGCAGTCTTTGTTGAGGTTGGTGAAGTCGACACACATGCGTTCCTTTCCTCCCTTTTTCGGCACGACGACCGGGTTAGCCAACCAATCTGGGTAGCGGACCTCGCGAATAACCCCTGCTGCCTCTAGCTTGCAGGTCTCTTGGACGATGAAAGCTTGCTTCTCAGTGGACTGCCGCCTCGCCTTCTGCTTCATGGGGCGCACGTTGGGGCACATGTTGAGGTGATGCTCAATCACACCCCTCGGGACCCCTGCTAGCTGATCAGGTTCCCATGCGAACACCTTCTTGTTCGCGTGCAGGAACTTCACCAAGGCCTCCTTCTGCTCAGGTTCGAGGTTGGCACCTATGGTGAAGGTGGCGTCAGTGGATCCGTCCTCGTCGACCGGTACCTGCTTGGTTTCCGCCTTGTCTTTTGTGAATAGCTGCTTCTTCTTAGCCGGCGCAGCCCCCTTGGGCTCGAGGGCGTCAGTGCTGGCGGGCTGTGCCACCACGGCTGTCTTGAAAGCAAGCTTGAGCGCCTGCAGTGCATCCCTTGTGTCTCCTGACACGGTAAGGACGTCGCTGCTCCCGGGCATCTTCATGAGGCTGTACGCTGGGTGAGTCGCTGCCATAAACCGGGCCAAGGCTGGGTAGCCGAGGATGGCGTTATAGGGGAGGCTGATGGGGGCGATGTCGAAGTCGATCAGCTCTGTGCGGAAGTTTTCATAGGTGCCGAAGGTCACCGGGAGGCGGATCTGTCCCAAGGAGGCGGTGGAACCGACTCCGACGCCCGAGAAAGGCCTGCTGGGCTGAAGCCGCTCTAATGGCACATGGAGGAGGCTGAAGGCCTCCACCGAGAGCACGTTGAGACCGGCACTGCTGTCGATGAGGGTCCTGGTGACGGCCACTTGGCAGATGGTGGGGGTGCACAGCATCGGGAGCGCACCCGAACCGGCGGGGTTGGAGGGGTGATCGTTCGAGTTGAAGGACCCAACATGCATATCATATTTTATTTTGCTTTTTGGCCTAATCTAGAAATTCTACGCAACTCAAGGACCCACAGAGAGAGTTGGGGATTTTGTTATTTTCATATTTGAGTTTTCTCAAATTTTGAAAATAGGATCATTTGATTTTATTTATTTTATCCTCAATTATTTCTATTATAAAAATATGAGAGCGGGAATAAAATGACTTTCCCAAAAAAATAAAGAAATATTGAGGATTTAATAAAAAATCAAATAAGATTTTATTTCGGAGTTTTTGGCTTTTTATTTGAATTTAGGAAAAATTGCACGTTTTTCAAAACTATAGTTTAGGGCCAATAGAATGTTCATCTGTCTAAATATTTTATTTAGGCGGTGAAAATTTATTTTGGCATTTTTAGAATTTTATTTTATTTTCTAGAATTTTTCTTACTTTCGGTGGAATTTATTTAAAAAAATACCGCGCGCCCGACTGGGCCGAAGGCCCAGCTGAGCCGGCCCAGCGCCGCCCGCCGTCTCCCGCACCGGCTCGGGATCGGAGTCCCGAGCGAAGCCGCCGCCGCTGCCCGAGTCCGGGAGGAGCACGCCTCCCGAGGCACCCCCTTCCCCAAGCCAGGATGCCGCCCCCCCATAAATACCGCCCGTTGCCGCACCCCTCCTCACCTCGCCACCCCGACCCGCCCCGCCTCCCGCCGTCGCAGATCGCGCCGCCGCCGCTGTTGCCTCACCGCCCGGAGCCCCACCGCCCACCGGACCCCGCCGGAGCCGCCGGACCTCACAGGAGCCCCAACGAGGTAGCCGCCCGCAGCCCCGGTTTTCTAAAGAAAACCGACCCGGTTTTTTTTGGAAACCCTAGGTTTTATTTTTTTTAGATTGGTTTTTTTATTTTTATCGGTTCACTTATTTAGCGAGCGTTCGCTCGTTCGTTCGTTTTAACAGACGAGTTCACCGTTTAGTTGCAGTTAATGAACGTCCGTTCATTAAACAGTTTGTCAGTTTTTTTTCTTTTTCTCGGATTTTCTGGGATTATTCCAGATCGTGATTTCTGATCCGATTTTCGTTCTAGTATAACTTTTTGCTCGTTTATCGGAATCAGGCGATTGAAGCGCGTAGAGTTTCGTCTCAAAATCCTCTTTCTGTTTAACCAACTGAAACAAGTTTTTGCTTCTGTAAAATTTGACTTAGGTCCAGTTTAGTAAACGAAGCTTGTTTCTTTCGCCGTTTGACTTTCTTTGCTTCGTTATATTTGATTCTTTTTGCAAACCGGAGTTCTTAAGTTTAACTTTCTAGTTAGATCTTTTATTTGAGTTCTACCTGTGCATTAGATGAGTACTTATTGTATGCTTGTTTGTTGCGATAGAGTACCCGGAGTGCGTCGCTTGCTACTTCGAATCTCCAGGTTTCACGTATCATCAGCAAGGCAAGTAACACTTTGATCATACCTCTTTACTACCCAGTTTTATTGCATTAGATCAATCCTCAAACAATTGCATGGTTAGGATCTGATTAATATGTGGGTTCTGGGAAGTAGATGAGGTAGTACCTATTACCTATTTTATTATCAAACCCTTGGTAGTTACTTCTACGTTTGTTTATAATGCCATGCTATGCTAGTAGACGTGGATTGGGTGAGTGTATCCATGACAGATGTGAGATTGTTATTTAATGGTTTATCTAAGGTGGCAACTTTAACACACATCTGGGTGGATTGAGGCACCTGGGTATTCGAGCGATTGCCTGTTTTTCTTTATGGACCGCCACCCAGGCTCAAAGGGATCATGAGATTATTCATGCTAGAAACTTCCGTGTGCAGCCGCAAGCTACTATGGGCTCTAGCATAGTTGATTAAGTTGTGCGAACTCTTACAGTGGTAGACTAGCAGATGTAGGGGAAAGTAGATGTAACTGTCTACCCGATCGTAAGGTGCTAGCGCTTCTGAAAGACTATGTCTCGGTCATCCTTTTCTCAAACACCATGTAGTGCGAGAAATCCAACGGAGGAGATCGAGTCTTGTGGGGAAAAGTGCACAAACCTCTGCAGAGTGTATAAACTAATCATGGTTAGCCGTGTCCCCGGTTATGGACGTTTTGAGTATCTAGTTCTTGGATTATCATATGAATCGCATCATGTTACTTTAATTAATTTGTTGGGTTTAACGATGATGTTTAATTGGGATTGAGAGGATGTCTATCTTCTCAATGTTTAACAACCACCATGATAGTTAAATAAATTTTATTTCTTTGCAGTAGGGAAAATTGGCTTTATGCAAAATTGTAACCATAGAGCTTTCCACCAGACATATATGCATGTAGTATAGCATATTTCTGTTCATTACTCTCTATGTGTTACATTGCCAGCATATTCCATGTGCTGACCCGTTTTCGGGCTGCAACGTTCATGTTGCAGACTTTTCAGACGAGGAGTAAGGTGCCTTAGGTCGTGGTGTTATACTCAGTGATGCCGTTGGAGTTGATGGACTCACTTATCTTCCAAGCCTTCCACTGTTATCGTTTGTTAGATGGCCTTAAGCCATATTTATTGTAACAAGTTCTCTCTTGAGATATTCGATGTAATAAGTGCGTGATTGCTACTCTGTTATAAATCCTTCAAGTATTGTGCGTGTCAGCATTACTGATCCAGGGATGACACTAAATCACAGAGATCAGACTGTTTGAGGTTTGGTCGCTACGAGATGGTATCAGAGCACACGCTGACTGTAGGACACGACCACTAAGCTAAAAGCCCTAGATCACTACTCACTCTTCTCATTTCTGACTCCTCGTCTTTTCTACTCTTTTAGGATGGCGGATGCAAGGAACAAGTTCACGCAACCGGATGAAGATACACCCTTTGGATGCCACTTGAAGGAGGTCACTAAGTAACTGAACATCGGAGTACCAAGCTTCACCGGGACCTACAACGCCACTTTACCTGAAGAGGAGCGTTGGATGATTCAAGTTCAAGTTCCAGGAAGGACGTTCATGCCCGTCACTAAGCCCATAGAATTTTCCTTCGATGCACCAACCTGGAGTCTAGGAAAGAGCATGGCAACCCACATCACAATGGGACGCATTGGAGAAGTTTACCACAAGGATCTCAAGGATACTATTTACCAGATTTGTGGGCGCCGAGATGAGAAATGGGAGATGATCAGCACCAGGAAGGATAGATCAATTGCCGCTTTCATTCAGGAGTTAAACCAGCACATTCGACGCCAGGAGAACCAGATGTGCGCAGGCATGATAGATTTGAAGAAGGCTATGACCAACATCATGAAACTGGAGGAAGAAATCAAGTCTACACGTGATGGATATGAGGAGGAAATAGCAACACTCGTGGAGAAGAACAATGATCTGAAGAAGCTGAAGGTATTCATGGGATTCCCCGCGACTGGAGGAGAAGACGATGATTGCACTTGTCCAGAGAACTACATCATCATCGATGACACCGACTCAGACCCAGACGATTGCGATGATGACTATGTTTATGAAGTTGGAGCAGATATCATGGAGTCTTCAACGGAGCAGTTTTTCTAGACGACCACCATAACAGTAGTAGTATTTCCCCATGTATCTAGTATAGTCCGAGCACTTTTGTAACGATAGTTAGACTGTTGTATGCCCTTGTTTGATTGATTGAAGTGTTATTGTTTGCATTTGTCTCATGTGCATATGGGTAGTGATTTCTCTCTAGACCCCATTCTATTCTATTTTCTCATCTTTTCTAAAACCCTCAGATGCCTCCGAGACGTGACAATGGATTTGCCTTCCCACCGGGGCTCACCCAGTTGATCCAGCAGCAGAATGCATTGATGCAGTTACTAGTCCAGAATCAGAATTAGGGGAACAACAACATCAACAACAACCCACCACCTCCACCACCTGTTGATCACTTAACTCGTTTCCTTAGACTGAATCCGCCGGTGTTCTCCAGTAGCACCGAGCCGATAGTTGCAGATGATTGGCTCCGCAAGACATGAAGGGAGTTGACCACTGCAGGATGCACAGATGCGGAAAAGGTGCATTTTGCCGCACATCAGCTTGATGGACCCGCAACATCATGGTGGGAGAATTTTACAGCCACTTATCCTATCGACACTGTCACATGGGATCAGTTTCAGCAGGCTTTCCATACTACCCATGTTTCAGCAGGAGCTATGGCCATGAATAAGCGTGAGTTTTGCAACTTGCGCCAAGGAGGACGGACAGTTGGCCAGTATGTGGATGACTTTAGTAAGTTAGCACGTTATGCCCCAGATGACATTGCTCCGGATGCAGCTAAGCAGGAGAAGTTTCTGGAAGGACTGAATGATGAGCTGAGCATGCAGTTGATGGTAGCAACTTTCAACAACTACCATGAGTTGGTAGATAGAGCTCTCATGATTGAAGGGAAGCAGCAGCAGATTGACAACCACAAGAGGAAGTATGGACAAGGGAAGTACAATTCAGGAGCTCAGCAGAAGCCATGTTTTACCCCGAAATCGAGAGGACATTTTCAGCATACCCATGGAGGAGGGAGCTCGCATAATCATAGTGGGCCCAAGAATGGTAACGGGAATGGAGGAAGCAACGGTCAGAACCGTACCAACCCATCAACCCCAGCCAAGAGAGACCTGAGCCAAGTCACTTGCTATAAGTGTCAGAAGACTGGACATTATGCCAATGAATGTCCTGAAACCCAGAATGGAAATGGCAATGGAAGCTCTGGGAAGAAGCCGAACCTTTTCAACAGGGGACAGGTGAACCACGTTAATGTGGAGGAGGTTGAAGCCCAGCCAGATGCAGTAGTAGGTAAGTTTTTGGTTAAGTCATTTACTGCACTCATTCTTTTTGATACTGGTGCATCGCAATCATACATATCAAGGGGATTTGTGGGTGAGTATAAACTGCCCAACAAGGTTCTTAGAACACCTATGTTAGTAATCTCACTAGGAGCGGAGTATATGGCCAGTCGAGGATGTTTTCAAGTGCCATTGAGTATAGGTAGGCATGTTTTCCCCTCAGGTTTAATCATTCTGGAATCGCAAGGTTTGGATGTGATTCTGGGTATGGATTGGCTATCGATGTATGGAGGAAACATCGATTGTGTTAGTAAGTCGATTTTGCTTACCACCCCGAAAGGGAGAAGGATTAAGTATGTATCACGACATGAGCCGAAGAGGACACAAGTAAATTCTTTATCAGGAGTTGTGCAGGAGGAAGTACCAGTGGTGAAGGATTTTCCTGATGTATTTCCAGAGGAGTTGCCAGGCATGCCACCGGATAGAGACATTGAGTTTTTGATTGAGCTTTTGCCAGGCATAGGGCCGATATCTAAGAGACCGTACAGGATGCCCGCACAAGATTTGGAGGAAATTAAGAAGCAAATTAAGGAGTTACTATATAAAAGGCTATATTTTCCCAAGTTCTTCACCTAGGGGATCGCCAGTGCTTCTAGTGGAGAAGAAGGATGGATCATTGAGGATGGTTGTTGATTATCGAGGATTGAATGAAGTGACAATCAAGAACAAGTGCCCACACCGATGATCAATGATTTGTTTGACCAATTGCAAGGAGCTAAGGTATTTTCCAAGATCGATTTGCGATCGGGCTATCATCAGTTGAAGATTAGAGAGCAGGATATACCTAAGACGACTTTTACCACTAGGCTATATGAGTATACTGTTATGTCATTTGGTCTGACTAACGCACCTGCATATTTCAAGAACATGATGAACAAGGTCTTTATGGAGTTTCTGGATAATTTCGTCGTGGTGTTCATTGATGATATTTTGGTATATTCAAAGAATGAGGAAGAGCATAAGGAGCATTTGCGTTTGGTACTGGAGAAGCTCAAAGAACATCAGTTATATGACAAGTTCAGCAAATGTGAGTTTTGGTTGAAGGAAGTTGGATTCCTCGGACACGTTATATCCGGAGAGGGAATAGCAGTAGATCCCACCAAAGTTGTCACTGTGACAAATTGGGTAGCACCAACGACAGTTGGAGAGATCCGGAGTTTTCTTGGACTCGCAGGATACTATCGGAGGTTCATTGAGAATTTCTCGAAGATTGCAAAGCCCACGATGGAGTTGTTGAAGAAGGACACCAAGTTCAAATGGACTGAGGAATGTGAGGCCAGTTTCCAGGAGTTGAAGAAACATTTGGTTACATCGCCAGTTTTGATTCTGCCAGATCAGCGCAAGGATTATGAGGTGTATTGCGACGCTTCTCCTCGAGGACTTGGAGCAGTTCTTATGCAGGAGGGAAGAGTTGTTTCGTATACCTCACGACAGCTTAAGCCCCATGAGTTGAATTATGCTACACATGACTTGGAGTTAGCAGCCGTAGTGTATGCATTGAAGACATGGAGACATTTTCTCATCGGAAACTATTGTGAGGTGTACACAGATCACAAGAGTTTGAAGTATGTCTTCACACTGAAGGAGTTGAATCTCAGACAAAGGTGATGGTTGGAGCTCATCAAAGATTATGATATGAGATTGCATTATCATCCCGAAAAGGCTAACATAGTAGCTGACGCGTTGAGCCGCAAGAGCCATGTCAACACACTCTTGACCGGAGAGTTACCAAGGGAGTTAGCCGAGGATCTTCGCGAGCTATGTTTGGAGATAGTTCCGAGAGGCTATGTTGCAGCATTGGATATTCAGTCTACCTTGATGGATAAGATCAGAGAAGCCCAGAAGACTGATAAGGAGATTGCCTCTATAAAGGAGAAGATGAGCAAAGGAAAGCTAAAGGATTTCGTGAGGATGAGAACAATACCTTATGGGTTTGAGGACCGCGTTTATGTGCCTAATGATCCGGAGATTAGGAAGTTGATTCTGCAAGAGGCCCATGATTCGCCGTACTGGATGCACCCAGGAAATACCAAGATGTATTTGGATTTAAAAGACACATTCTGGTGGACCGGAATGAAGAAGGATATTGCGGAATATGTAGCAGTTTGGGATGTATGTCAGAGAGTGAAGGCAGAGCATCAGAAGCCAGCAGGATTGTTACAGCCATTTCCGATACCCGAATGGAAGTGGGATAAGCTAGGCATGGATTTTATCACTGGATTGCCCAGGACTCGTTCAGGCTATGACTCGATTTGGGTTGTAGTTGATCATTTGACGAAGGTAGCTCATTTCATCCCAGTGAAGACCACTTACACTAGTGCTAAGTTGGCAAAGATATACATGACCAAGATCGTAAGTCTGCATGGAGTTTCGAGGAGCATTGTATCAGATAGAGAACCCAGTTTACCTCAAAGTTCTGGAATCAGTTGCATGAAACTTTTGGATACCAGGCTAGAGTTCAGTACAGCCTTTCATCCACGGATAGATGGACAGACCGAGAGAGTTAATCAGATTTTGGAGGATATGCTAAGAGCTTGTGCGCTAGATTATGGATCTAGGTGGGACGACAATTTTCCATATGCAGAGTTCTCTTATAACAATAGTTATCAATCCAGTTTGAAGATGGCCCCTTTCGAAGCCTTGTACGGAAGGAGGTGCAGAACCCCGTTGTTGTGTGATGAAGATGGAGATCGCCAGTTATTTGGACCATATTTGATTAATGAGTCTGAACAGAAGGTGAAGTTGATTCGCGATAGGATCAAGGTAGCCTAGTCCATGTAGAAGAGCTATGCAGATTCTAAACGCAAGGAGACAGTTTACAAAGTCGGAGACCGAGTTTATCTTCGTGTGTCCCCACTTCGAGGAGTTAAGCGCTTTGGAGTTAAGGCAAAGTTAGCGCCACGTTTTGTGGAACCATACAAAGTTTTGGAGCGCATGGGAGAAGTTGCCTACAAGTTGGAATTGCCCGAAGGTTTGTCAGGAGTTCATGATGTGTTCCACGTTTCCCATTTGAAGAAGTGACACGCAGAGATGGCTGATATACCGCTGAGAAATACAGTGCCGCTCGAAGCGATTCAGTTGGATAGTGATTTAATCTACGCGGAGAAACCAGTCAAAATTCTTGAGTATGCCAGCCGAGTCACCCGCAGCAAGGTTATCAAGTTTTGTAAAGTTCAATGGAACCACCACACCGAGGATGAAGCCACCTGGGAGCGAGAGGAAGAGCTACTGAAGGACCACCCTCACCTATTTTCTAGCCAACCCGAATCTCGAGGGCGAGATTCATCTTAAGGGGGGTAGGTTTGTAACATCCCAAATTTTCAATTTGGAATGTTATACATTAGATCATCATTGCATATCTTATTTTATTTTGCTTTTTGGCCTGATCCAGAAATTCTACGCAACTCAAGGACCCACGGAGAGAGTTGGGGATTTCGTTATTTTCATATTTGAGTTTTCTGAAATTTTGAATATAGGATCATTTGATTTTATTTATTTTATCTTCAATTATTTCTATTATAAAAATATGAGAGCGGGAATAAAATGACTTTCCCAAAAAATAAAGAAATATTGAGGATTTAATAAAAAAATCAAATAAGATTTTATTTCAGAGTTTTTGGCTTTTTATTTGAATTTAGGAAAGATTACACGTTTCTCAAAACTGCATTTTAGGGCCAAGAAAATGTTCATCTCGTTCTAAATATCTTATTTAGGCGGAAAAAATTTATTTTGGCATTTTTAGAATTTTATTTTATTTTCTAGAATTTTTCTTAGTTTCGAAGAAATTTATTTTAAAAAAATACCGCACGCCCGACTGGGCCGAAGGCCCAGCCGAGCGGGCCCAGCGCCGGCCGCCGTCTCCCGCACCGGCTCGGGACCGGAGTCCCGAGCAAAGCCGCCGCCTCCGCCCGAGTCCGGGAGGAGCACGCCTCCCGAGGCGCCCCCTTCACCAAGCCAGGATGCCCCCCCATAAATACCGGCCGCCGCCGCCGCCCTCCTCACCCCGCCACCCCGACCCGCCCCGCCTCCCGCCACCGCAGATCGCGCCGTCGCCGCCGTT